>NC_137934.1:28690089-28912589 GCF_963969265.1 Rhamphochromis sp. 'chilingali'
ATTACCATCAGGGTATACACCTCACCCCTGGCGTCGTTGCCCACCTCTCAATTTTAAACACACTTAGACATTGAGGGCTATCAGGAGGGACTATGCGCTTACCTGCTGCTCTCTGGCAGGTAGCTCCATGCCCTCCTGGGTTTTAATTGCACCTTAGAACACACATACATCAACACTACAATGAGCGGGTGGAGGGAGGTTTGGAGTCTTCTCCCACCCCCATTCTCTGCGGCCTGCTGGAGCGGGAGGGCTAGGAGGAGTTGGCCGTCCGACTGCGGTCTGGAGTGTGGGGCCTCCCTGCTGCTACGGAGTCGGGGTGGTCTGCCTCTCCCCACCGCAGGGAAAAGGGTAACACCACCTGGGTCTGGGTGCAGTTCCCCCCTCCAGGGGCAAGGGTACCTAGACCCGGTTTGTAGAGTACGCTTGGGGAGTGTGATCGTGTGTACAGCGTCTCTTTATGTCTGTCTCCACGTTGGTTGAGTGTGAAGTGCACATGAGAGCATGAGGGTGGGAATGGATGTTTGTGTCTGTGTGTGCCTGTATGTCTGTGTCTATATGTCAGGTTGGGTATCAGACGCCACCTCTCTGGGGACACCTCAGGCCCTCCAAGGTTTGGAGGCCTATCTCCACCCACCACCACTTCCCCTGCCGGTGGCGGACTCCCTCAGGTGTCGGACTCCCTCAGGTGTCGGTGCGTTGGTGGTTCTTTGTGTCTGGGGGTGGGCGTCCAGGTACACACCGGCTCACTCCTTGGCGGCCGCTTATCGGGGCCTGGAGCCTGGGGCTCGCTCGGGCCCCTTCGGAGGTGGCGTGCCCCCGGCCTCTCGGCCTGGGGCTCGGTCACTCAGGCACAGCTGGCGGCCGGCGGAGCTCATGGGCGCGTCACTGCAACTCCCTCTGGCTTCTGCTCCGCGGCTGCTGAGTGAACCCTCATCTGGGACTCTCCTCAGCTCTTACTGGGACAGTGGCGCGGCTGCCCCTCTGTTGGTCTTCCTTGGTCTCTTGTGTTCTGGGGGCCTCTGGATGTCTGGAGTTTTGATCTCCTCCATACCTGCTTCACACCCTGGAGGACGGGGCTGTGGCCCCCCCCACACTCCCTAGCAGATCGTTACATGGAGAAACCTTTGGAATGCAAGCATGCTGATCCACACAGGTATGCACACGGGTGTTCACTGCTCGTAGACCCAAATTACACCTTTCTTGGCTGCTACTTCGAAGCACATCTGTCCTGCGTACTGCACAACAACATTGAATATTTAGTATTTACTGCTGTTTACACTTAGCTAGATTAATGCGATGGTGTTGTGTTTAGTATGTTGCTTTGTTTTGTTTTTTTGTCTTTTTTGCTTGTTTTCTATTCTTCTCTCAACAGGTGATCCAGGAGATTTTTATTTTTTTTTCCTCCCCCCCTTTCTCACTGTCCCTCCCCCCTTCTGTTTTTCCTTTCCTTCCTCTTTCTTTCTCCCTTTCCTATCCCTCACTCATGTCTGTCCCGTCTGTAACATCTGAAAATAAAATATAATAAATAATAAAAACAAAGATCGACCAAATGGACCAATACGGCAATGCCACGATGATCCATTTGGCAAAGTAAATCCATTGGGTATCCTTGTTGGTCTTCAGACAACAATTCTGATGGCTAAAGAACCAAATGGGACAGGCAGAAAAAAAAAAAAAAAAAAAAAAACAAAAAAAAAAAAAACAAAAAAAAAACAAACAGTTGTCACAGGTCTGTAGCTGGATGGAACCCAGATTTTGTTACAAATGGAATTTATTTACATTAAATTGTAACTTTAATTTGTGTAAAAAGCTGTTTCGCATATTTCTATTTTTTTTTTTTATTAAATCTAACATTCCAAATGAAGATTGCATCATAAAAAAATAATCAAAATAACATTACAATTCACATTCTACATTTTATTTTTAAAGTAACACCAACTCTTTTTCTCCACAGTCGAATAATGAAGCCGTGGTTTCACTCTTCTAGGAAGTCTTCCACCAGTGTGTTGAATTCATCAGCATGCCTCAGGTGGAGGTTGTGTTTCCCCTCTGGCATTAAATGCAATCTAGATTTGGGGATGAAAATCTTGATTTAGCTTGTACCTAAAAGTGAAATTCATCAATTTGTGGTAATATTATTGTGCGTTCTCACCGTGAACCTTTGATGTGTTTGAGGAGGTACTCAGGGTGGAGAATTGGCACCATGGGGTCTTTCTCTCCATGGATGATGAGGGTTGGACAGCTGATCAGGGGCAGAAGTTCCATGCAGATGCTTCCTAACCAGAGAGCAAAAAGGAAACATTCAGATTATCTGCATTAGTAAGAGACAAAATTAACAAGTGTCTTTTCAGATTGTTTAGTGTGCCTGCAACAGCACAGAGCCATCACCTTCTGGTCTGTGGACAAACTGTGCGATTCCATCCACCCAGGCCTCCCACAGTTTAGCAAAGACTTGCACCCCATACACCTCCTCCATGGGTTGCCTCATCCTCGCACTCCATTTGGAGACATCACGCACCTCTGAGTGTTCCCACAACATAACCGTTCACACACAAACACACAACGCGCACATATTCAAGTGAAAGCCAATTTGTAGCTCGAATAACTTGCCACTTGTCCAAGGCAATAAAACGTGACACACCATTGTAAAGCTTGAGGTCCTGCTGGGAAACAAAAGCATTGGCTCCCCACACGACCATCTTGTTGATCAGATCGGGGTTCCTTGCGGCTGCAACCAGAGCCGTGATTCCCCCGTCACTCCACCCAAGCAGGGAGAACTTGCCGAATCCCAGTGTCTGCCAAAGAAATGATTTTAAAAAAAAAAAAGTAGGTTGTGTCAAAGCAGTAACACAACTTGCTGTTGTAAAAAAATGCAAAAACTTTCTTTAACTGCAAGACCAGACAGTTGTACATTTATCTGTGTATGAATTGTGATATATAAATCATGAAATGCAGTAAATAATGCAGAAGACAATTAGTCTTCATGCTTCTGAATGTACAGATATTGTGAGAAACCTATTTGACAGAATCCTTCCTGCATGATTCACAGTTCTAAGACATTTTGAACAGTGAACCATGCAAATGGTTGGTGGTGGGGGGTGGGGGTGGCCTTTAAATTTTCTGTTTTGAATCATCACTCAAATTTGAATAACAGGTGGGCGGGGCCAGAATAATGTGCCTGTGAAGATTACTTGTATGCATCTAGTATTTACAATCTTTTTCGCAACTTTGGCTGTGTGTAACATGAGTATCCACTATTGGAACATATAGTATACAATAACAAGATCAAAGAGAAAAATCAAAGAGAATATTAAAATATTATTAAAGCTTACCAACATACAACAGCTGTGTTGGATTCTGCAGCCTTCTAATTTCACACACTGTATGTGTAGCTCATAGGTTGCCAGTGATTTCAAAATGTATATTTTCATAAGAGTTATGATGATGGTCAAAAAGCAATTTGATTGGCATACAAAATATTGCAGTAAATAAGTACTGAAAGGAGGGGGTTTGTTTGTAGCCTCATACCGGAAACTAAAACCCCAGACAGGGGCTTTTTGTCATGTTCATTACTGAAGGGTAAAAGAAGGATATAGCTTCGTAAACCAGGAATTTTAATATTGGTGTATGAAAATAACATGTCTTAGTATTAGAATCGGACCGTGGATTAGACATTTAAGTCAGGGTTGCCTAAATTTTGATCAGAACACAAAGCAGAGAATAGAGGAGGCATATACACTAACTGTATATAATAATTTATTAATTGTGCTTTAAACACTTTCTCTAAACTGCGCAAAAAAGAAAAGAAAGACCAAAAAGAAAAGGTCCAGGTAATTTTTTTAAGGTAATTTCCTGCCAATACATTATCTGTTTTGTTATGGGAGTTTCCATAAATGGTAAAACTCGATATGTGGCTAAAAAAAAAAAAAAAAAATTAGGATTAGTATTGCTTTCTAATATTTATCCAGATATTAGACTGTAGTAAAATCTAGCAGGTTTTGGATTGCAGAATTTAACTTATTTTCCATTTTGAATAAATTCTAGACCTTTATCATTTTACGACACGCTGAACTGAGCATGAAGTTTATCAGTCCCCATATGTTCCTTTCTTTCACATGCCCCCCAGAGAAGGGGCTTCTCTGTAACCTGTAAAGGTCAGATTGGTAATCATTTTCACCCTGAGTTTATCAGCAAACCTTCATAAGATCAACTGCATCCTTCGCATCCCTCTCAAAAAAGTCAGGGGGGAAGTCTCTGTCTGGGGGACGGGATTGTCCATACCCGCGGGGATCCCAGCCAACTACAGTGAAGCGTTCTTTGGCCAGAGACTTAAGCTGAGGACCAAAATCCGTCTTTGTGCTTCCTGTGGTAGAAAATATAGCAGTTTTTCTTTTAGATGCTTAAAGGACTCAATCAAACTGTACTGAATGATATGCTATTCTTACAACAGAGATATTTTGAGTATAAAGATTTTGATGTCTTCCCATATAGCCAAACTTCTTTTCTACATTAAAAGGAGGCGTGTGCTTGTACTTACCCAGAGCGCCAGGAAGCAACAGCACAGCATGTTTTCCTCTGCCTGTCTGCTCGTAGTACAGATCCACTCCATTAACAGGCTTCTTGCCTGAGGCCACTGAAGAGCTGCAGGGAAACACACGAGGAGACGGTGGCAGTCAAAATGAGCTGTGGATAGCAGAATAAGGTGGGATAGTTACTTTGAATGTTACAACCAAAGATAAAGTCGTCCTTTGTTAGGACAATTACAGCAATCACATTGTTCACCTTTTATGAGAATAGAAGAATCTTGGGTTTTATGGGCCCTTAAAAGCAGGTTTGAAAAGTGGAACCATTGTTCAGCTTAACCCTCGTTGACAGCATCTGTTCCTGTAGATTTAGAATGCTGATGTATGGCACGCTCTTATTCTTGGTCTCTGTTACTATTAAAGCTATTTTGCTGGGATGAACTGTAAATGTTCTACCTACATTACTGCAGAACACATTTCAAAGCTGTGAAAATCAAAGGCTCTGAGTAAAGTGCGCCAACAACGGTACTTGAATAAAACAAAAGGTGTACATGAACTCATATGAGTTTTGATTATAAGCAGTTCAGATGCAGCAATTATTCATTTACTGAATAAAACTAACCTACTGGCAAATTACATGTTCAGAGATAACAGTGTTTGCAACAGCTCATAGTTGCTGGTGGTTATTTACCATCACGTGATGGCAGTCATATATTTATGTGCGCGACTGTGATATTTCTCCATCCTTTAAAAACAAAACAAAAACAAAAAAAACCCCGCAGTAATCTTTTTAAAGGTAATGTTTTGCAGTCTAACACATCTATAATATCAAGATTTACTCCTGCAAAAGCCTCGAGGCAAACACTTTATGCATTAAATGACGATGAGATTATTCTAAATATTATCCGTCTACAAGCAAGGTGTTTAGCTTTAATTTGAAAGACAGTCACGGAAGGATAAAGGATGAAAAAGGAACTTTGTTATTATTTGCTATTAAACAAAAACATCCCTAACAGTTATTCACCAGATCGACAATATAATATAATATAATAATTTAACCCCCTTTTCTGCATTTAAAATATTTGCAAAGTATAATTTACGACATTAAAACGTGTTAGAATATTATATTTATGTAATATTTGTGACAGATAAAGGACACAGTGTGGCCATGATGAAGACGAATACAGACATTAAACTCGCATTAAATATAAATGGCTGTTACATCAGTTTTTATAGGTATATATAATCGATACTGTCGTAATATCACAGTTGGTTCATAAACACTATGTTGTAGTGAGTGGGCATACTACACCATCTAGTGGACTGGAATCAAACAAACCTCGAGGCAAGAACTACGACTGCAAGAAAACCCAACGCATTTCCTGCGTGGTCTCTGCAGCTCTGTGCAGTTTGTCCTTGCAGAGTCGTGCGTGTCATTTCACAGTGCACACAGTATGAAGACAGTAAGAATTGTTACCAGTACGGCCGGATCGCTGTCATGGCTCTCTTAAAGCCACGTCTCCCGAGTAAAAACAGCGCCATGTATGATCGGTGCGCACACTCAGCACGTCCTCAGTCAGTCCCCAGGTTTGATTTGGCTGGTTAAAAATTGTACAGTCTCTCTCCGAAGTGGACCAAAGTCCACACGTTCCAGCCCTGCGTGTTTGTTTTTAAAGGAAGTGCTGGGATCAGTGTGGCACTTTCAACGTCGCCGTTTATCCAGTGAACTATTTTCAGGCGAAAGTACGAAGGCGAATCCAAAATCACAAGCTGATCTGAAAACTGTACTTTTCCGTCGTCACTCTGACATGTCAGGCTCACTGGAGTGAAGTAGCTGACCCACCAGTCCGAGCGCAGGCTGCAGGTCTTAAATAATGGCAGAGCAGATTTTTAACAGGCTTCTGTTAACATGACCTCTCATGGATCAGCATGTTATTAATCTGAATAGAAATCAGCTGAGCACGTCTGCTTTGATACTGGCTTTGCTGTGTGTTTAGAAGTGGGGTGAAGCCATACGCTGTATATAAAAGATGGACTTCTCCAGTTGTTTGGTGACGCTTTATTGTGAAATTTCAGTCATCACCACGTTGTTGTTGTTGTTGTTGTTTTGAGAATGGACGTGACAAACAAGAGATTTATGTGACTGTGAACTGAGGACATATGCATGAGAGCCCATAGCTGTTTTTATCCAGACTTCTCTTTGAAACCAGAGGAGTTGCCCCCTGCTGGCCATTATAAAGAATGCGGAATACATTGGCTTTACTTTTCAGGTCTGGAATCTGCTTCTTCTTCTTTTCTTTTTTTTTTTAGAGCTAACGAGTGGAGTGAAGTTAATACAAACTATGGTTTATATTCTGAGATATACTCCTTCATGAAAAGGAGGTCATTAAGTGAATGTTTCCAAGATGTCTGGGTTATTGTCCCATGAAGACCAAGTGTGTGACTGAGTGTGTCACATGTTTTCAATTCAATGTCAGGATTGAAGCTTTGCAAATTGTAAAGAAAAGAAAAGACATGAACAAGATGCGCAGAAAAGAGAAACTATGACGCTCCACCCAAAGGAGATGTCAGGGACTTTGGCTTAGATCTGCTCGATATTGTCGTTAGTCCCGCTCATGGTGCAGGTTAACTGAACGATGTCTTTCTGCAGTGTTCATTTGACTGCTTCTACAACCAAGAAACTCAACATGTCTACAAGAGCTTTTCCACATCCTGTTAACGCCAATGTACAGCAATTAGCTGCAGTTAAACCGGGTTGCAGCAGGGGGTACTCGTGAGATATTCCTAAATACAAAGACGCAAATAGAGGTGTGTGGCTATAATCTGTTTTTGGTTCTCAAAAATACAGAATTGATCAGTTGTACAAACTGGCCCTATGTGGCCTGTCTTGGGTGTACCCTGCCTGTTGTCCTAGCTGGTATAGGCTCCAGCCCTCCTCGCGACCCTGAATCGATAAGCGGAAGAGAATGGAAATAAAACACTTGTTTCTGGTTTTTCTGACTTCTGAAGTCAGTTTTGTCCGTAAAATGCTGGTATTGTGTTGTATATACATGCTGATTGGTTAAGGTTTTACAACGAGAAAGAACTCCTCTGATGATAACAGTTTAAAAACGTAGCCGAACCGCAACAGAAACCTCCACATGTGTATTAGAAGCAGCTGTGTGAGGTGATTTGAAGCTGCTGCTACAATCCAATCAAGATGGTGGATGCTGTAAAGTGCCCTATAGTGCTGTAATAGTCCTAATACTTACAGAAGGGTGTTTTCCTACAACTGAAACCTATAAAAAATGGAACTGTATCAAATATCGTCTCAACGCCTGAAACATGCTCAATTTAAATTTCCAGAAGAAAAATGTTTACTCCACCACATTGACATTTTTGGGTTTGAGCTTCTTTGGGCCCAATTCCTTCTGGACTACTGCGTAAACACCCCTACGATATAAAAAAAAATGAGTGGGAATTATGAGTTATAGCATAATCATAGACATTTTTGATACCAGAAGAATCACAGTGGACAGATACAGATGTCTAACTTCAGTCCCTAAAAGGCTCCAAAGGTTTCAGCACTATTTTGTACAGTTGGTCTTCATAAGCACTTATAGATTTCAAGAGGCTTTTCTTTAAAAAGACTCCCGCCTTTAAGCCCGACAAAATATACTCTCAGAATTCATATAGGGTTTTCCTTTTCTGTTTTATAGGAAGCGTTCTTTCCTTTTTCATCCTTTGCCTTTTAATGGACTTTATTTGAGGAAGGTGACACACTTAAAAATTACCATAAAGCATCAACATTACACTACATATGGAAATATTCCAGATTTTATATGTGATATGACAAAAAAACCTCTTTTACTTGATTACAGAACTTACTGTGTGTTGGATCAGTAAGACCTCAGAATGGTTAATCCCTGTGAGAGATCTGAAATGTTACAGCCCTTTGAAACCACTCCTTTCACGGGAAGCTTTGTTGCATATCAATTTCCTTCTTGCTCTCTCCCCCCTCATTTCCTGCCATCTTTCTACTGTTGTTTATGTAACGAAAGGCCTACATTAATCCTTGAGCGAGCTTGAGTATTTCACGCAATTTCATGGGTGTGTAATCAGATATCTGTCAAATGTCAACCTCAAGGTAAAGTCAGGGGATGGACTGACAGGGAAATATGAATATGTGTACGAGACCCCTTATCTGATGTTGGCTTGAATGAATGAAGCAACATCTTTGACCCTCTGGAGAGGAAAACTTTGCACCAAAGTTATTGGAATTCATCCTTAAGAGACGCTGAATATTTTGTGATTTCTCAGATATTTCCACTACCATAAACTTCATGGTAGCTGTAGAGGACAAGTCCCAAATTCACCAAAATGAGTAGGTTTCAACCTCTGGTGATTGTACACGTCTGTATAGGATTTTAGAGAAACTCGTGGAATAATTGTTGCAATATTAAACTGAAGTGGTGTGCCAGCACAACAACACAGCCAACCACAGAGAGACAGGCTTGCATGTGGCTACAAAGACCTGTGGCTAAAGACACAAAGGTCTTGTGGTTTCAGCTTCTCAAATGTGATGATTTTCTCAGTTATTTCGCCATAAATGAGATAGTTTGAGGTTTTAGACTGTTTCACACACAACAACGTGTTTCCTCACTATTAAGAGGCAATTTAATAAGCAAACTAATAATTAAGTACATTTAAAAAGTAAGTATTAAGTTGGAGCCCAAAAACGGCTTTCGATAAAGTGATGGCTTGATGTGCAAACCTTCCTCAAACCCGAAAGACTCCTCTTCTTCTTGTTAAAAAGACAGTTTTATTGTGAAACCCAATCTCCCACCCCCTCCACCCACACACACACACACAGACGCGCACTCTCTCAGCTCTGATCAAGGTGTATTTTTAATGTATCATCATGGTTTCTAATGTGTGAGCTGTTTTGTTTATCAATGGTTTTGAGTTTTCGGTGCCGATGAGCTGTTCCACCTAGTTCTCTGAGGCAGGCAGCAGGCAGATTTTTGTAAACGCCTCCACTCTCCCCTGCCTGTCTCTGTGCCACACACACACACACACACGCACGCACACACACACACACTGAACCACACAGAGGAACACAAGACAAAGCCGGGCTAAAAATACCTCGATCGGCTCAGAGCGATGCACTGAAGATGTAGCCAGATTTACTGGAAATGAACAGAGCGAGTTAGAATTAAGAGGATGTCCACTGAGAAGCACAAAATTAGACATAAATGGGGGAATTCTGAAATCGAAGACGAAATTAGGTTTAAAAGCACTACTTTGTTATTAGAAAATATTAGAACGGGTATTTGAAAAGTACAACTTGTTTTTAGGAAACAGAAAATTGTGGGGATTTTTTTTGCCACACTGGTTTGCAACTCTTGGGCACAAACGTGTAACACTGGCTTGAGGTTGTCACAGATATTAGTAGAAATAGAGACTGAATTTGATTTGAATGGATAAACACAGAGAAAGAATCCTGATTGCAATCTTGGTTTTAAGACAGCTGCCCTCTCATTTACAGCAGGAACACACAGATAATTGATTTTGAGCTTCATTCAAAGGTGTTCCTAGCAGGGTGCTGACAGCTCAGCAGATAGTGATAGCTGGGCCATCGGATCTGTTCTGGCCTTCAACCATCTTTGTCTGGTTGCTATGTGCCTATCCATGGTCCCATGACCAACGCATGGTCTAAATATAAACATGTGCTAAGGTCACATTCTGAGGAAAACGTGCTCTCAATGAAGTGGCACTCAGGGAGACGGACGAGCTGAGGTCTTCATGACAGTTTGAGTTAAACTAAAAAGTTGTCAGGGTTCCTTTAAACCGAGTAGCAGTTAGTGACTAGAGACAGTTAAGTTGCTGCTTTAAGCGTCTCCCTAAAGGAATCACTTTCCAGTTATGACTTCAAATTCCTCTTAAATTCAGTGTGCTTATCTACACACCTTTGGCAGAGATGGGTAACGGAATAAACAAGGTACAGTATCAACAACGATATCTAGGAAATCAAACCTTCAGAGCCTGCCATGATATTTTTCTAAAAAAGACAAAAACAACAACCCCAAGATCTTGTTTTTTCTTTAACTTCTGCATTTTCCATTTTACACAATTTTGAACTGTTTTTAGGTCCTGCCTGATCTTTATCTTGGAAATATCAAAGGTAGGCTGCGGTGCCTTTTGTCATGTGTGTAAAAAAATTGATTTATTTTCCGGATAATGTAGTAGTAGTTTGTTTCAGTTCCTCATACGGAGGGGCATGTGGTGAGATGCTACACTGAGCTCAGTTTCTATAGAGTCGAGAGGTCACAGTGTAAAGCTGAGCTATTGAAATATTGCATTTTAACAAAAAAAAAGTGTGTTTTTTACCCTCTGAGTAGGTATAAATCTGCCAGCAGCTGGGGGAAACATTACTTTGAGCGCTGATGTGAATATTTGAGCGGTGGTGTGGGAGGGGATGCCCCATGGCGCGGGGGTGTCCCTCGGTGTGAACTACATTCCACACGTTTCCATAAAGCACCAAATGCAATTGTTGGGCTGCTTTTTTAAATCTTTGCACACATTAAGAATCATGACTACACAGGAAACGTCTTAAAATGCAGGCAGCTCTTTTTTAGAAATAAAGTATGTTCAAGGAATTGCTGTCAAATAGGAAATGTGACACCTTTTTAATCTTAAGCAGGCCTTTGATCTTCATTCATCTACATGACTTAGCACATATAAAGCGAGCTGGAGCTTTTGGCTGCGAAAGTTCCATCAATGCCACTTTTGGATATTTACAGGCGTTACTGCTGTTCTACTCTTACTATTCTGAGCTAGTCTGTACTCTGCTTAGCTTTGCTAGTCTGCTAAACTAAGCTGTTAGTTTCTTCAATGTTCATCACATCTTCTATGTTTTTGCTTAATCCCACATCTTTAGTCCCAATCTCATCAGCTTCAACACTACTAAAGGCTTGATCTCTGAATTTATAACAACCTGACTTTATAAAAGAAATAAAGGTAGCCATGATGACAACACTTAAATTTAGCACTTTAGAAATCAGAAGAGATTTGGAAACATTTCTCTCCTTGAGAACTAATATTTAACCATGGGGGGAAAAAAGAAAAACGTAATCTTTCATGAAGGAAGCTGACGGATTTGAATGGGAGGATGCAGGTTTTAGGCCAGCACCTAGAAACCTTGAGTGGTGCTGAACCTCTCAGCCCTAAGCAAAAAATCATCTCTCGTCACTTCACTGTTATATCAGCATCTGACACTCAACTAAACTATTTATCTCATGACACACTGCAGCACTTGTTGCATAACATTGACGCTGCGGTCATCCAGTGATTTAGGGTTGTATTTCCTCTGCAAGTGTTCTGTGCACTGATGCCACTCACACTGTTTTCTTACTGTATGATGCAATTGGTTGGTTGTGTCCTACAGTTAATAAGAGTTCCAATGACAAAACATTTAATTATTGAGTGAATTTAGCTTTAAGGAGGTTTCAGTGCAAACTCATCTTGCTCTTGTATAGGTGGCCCCAATCAGCATCCTGCAAACTTGCAAAGCATATGAGAAAAAATGCTCAAGGCACATCTGTCCAAGGTAGAAAACATTTGGCTTCCTTTCAAAGAACAAAATTTGATTAGAACAATTACTGTTTCTTGCTTTTGGGCCAAGCTGTTGGACTGTTTTAGAAACACTGGTTTTCCGGTTTTTCTTTCAGTTCAAAACCAGAGCAAAACTTTGAAATCTTAAGGCCACATTTGCTTGGAAGTCACTTCAGGAGGGGGGTTGTTGTTGGGCAGAAGATGCTTTATTTAGTTTGGAGCTCACACGGTGTGATTGGTGATTGGATGCAGGGTGTATCGTGTATTTCTCGATTTTCTTTGCGTTCCACAGATGCTCGAGACGGGGAGCTGCTGGCTCAGCACAACATCACCCACATCCTGTCCATCCATGATACAGCTGCGCCCGTTCTGGAGGTGAGGCCTTTTTTAATGTCTTGCATCAGATTGCACGACCCCCTGACCTCAACATTAACCCAACCATAAAGTACATAAGCTCCTCTGAGCACGACTGTGGTTGCTGTGTCCCCCTGCTGATTAATACTCATTCTGAAACTGTGAGATATTGTTGTCAGCCCAGAGCCTCTTTCCCACCTTAATATGTTTACAGAGCTGCTTCAAATATAGTTATTACCTTAACAAGTTTATGAAAAGAGAGGACAAGTTTTAAATAAATGCTTTGAAATGATACACTGCATACAGACACAGTTAATAGCAATAAATCGTTCCATTTCTAATCTTCTGAGGTCACCTTGTGTTTTTAAAGGCTGAATGATCATCAGATCATTCATTATCAACATCAGATCTTTATCAAAGGCTATTGAAAGAGACCACTTCAATTAGTGTGAAAGTCACATGTGTCTTCTGTCTTCTTTTTTTAAATTCAGTCATAAGACCTGGAATTCACCAGTTCTCACCAGAGAAGCAATTTTCTAATTGACTGTGGGTCCTCGATATTGTGTGGGATTCTAGTATATATATGAAAATCTGAATGCTGTTTTCAGTTGATGCAGCTGTGAGGCAGATGCAAGCCAAGGTTAGTGGATGTTGCACAGTATTGTTCACACGAGATGCTTTTAGCTCAGCAGCTTGAGGTCCAGAAAGTCTTGAAAGTGGAACTTTGCAAAAAAAAGTTTCTGGCTTTTCAGTGCTGCATTTAGATGTGGCAATTTGTGTATGAAACAGCAGGAAAGGTGTTTTTGTGTGTGTTTGTGTGTGTGTTAGTGAATGTGAGGAGCTGATAGATTGAAGCATAAAATATGTGTGAAGATGTAAGTTTTACTGAACAAATAGTTTGATTTTGAGGTTTTTCTGAGGTATCTTTCTGTAAATACACAATACCTTGAGTCAGAGTTTATGAAATGATGCACACTTTTGATGTGTACAAGCCTGTAATTATTTACAGATTGAATGATTTGACTTTAAGTCTCCTGATCTCATCTGAGCCCATTAAATACATTACGTCCTCCCGTCGGCTTCGTACTGGGACTTGTCTCTTGAAAATCTTGAATCCGCTTGCCATCTTCAGTGTCCGCTTTCACAACTTTCATCTTTTCTTGTTGAAAGCGAACATGAAAAGCGCTCAGCGATTTCTCTACACTTTCTCCATCCATGTTAGCATGTTTCATTGAACAGTGAAGAGAAACAGCAACTTGTATTACAGTATCACTACTCAAACTGGTCAACCACCAAAACTTTTACAAGGTTTTGGGCCTGAAGTGAAGTCTGGCCCTACGGACTCATTCTGAACTGTGATGACAGTTATTCAGTTGCTTTTTTTTAAAACATACAAAATCATGTGTGATGCAACTTTTTGAGTTTTGAGGCAAAAATGATGACTCAGGTCTGTTTTAGACCAAGTGGCCAGATGGGATGGGTTATTTGCATACCTAACAGTCAAACCGCGGACTGATTGATTTCTTGGAAGACAGCGTGATGGTTCCTGAGAGAGGAAGGTAGAATTTGCAACGATGATGTGGTCTGCGCATTTACATCTGGCCAAGTCTCTAAATGTGCCATTTACTGTATATGAACCTAATTATCATACTGCAAAATAAAAGGTCATCTTTTGCAACTAATTCCAAGCCCCAAATATTCCTTTTGCAAGTAAAGTAAATAAATGTCTGCATTTATCCACAATTTTCATATATTTTGACTTAGAGTGTAGTCATGATTTTACAAACAGTACCACTGAGTCAAGGCCATGATGAGCTATAAGAGTGATAGTGTGAAGATATGAGGACTTCTCGGTAACCGTTTGCATAATCTGACTCTCTCTATCAGAAATAATAATTTAGCCTTCATGAACCTTAGGCATGTCTTTAATATGGGCACTTTCATTGGTATTTATAAATGTGTCTGCATTTGTCGGGGCTCTGTGCGTGCAATCTCACCTGTCTGGAGCACTTCCAGGACTCGGTCTGTCCCAGAGGGCTCAGGGGTTTTTGCAGTGGTGCAGTCATACCAGGACGAGGTGGTTTCTGTCCACTGCATGTACCATCAGCTGCCAGGTGCACAACACAGCACACACACACACACAAGCACAGAGACAAACACAAGCAAACATCGTTATGTCGTGACCTACCACATGGGCAGGGCCAGAGGGGCAAGGTTTCAGGGGCTGTCCCATAGGAAGTGAGAAACAAGAAGTGAGTTTAGTTCCAGTTTTCAAACAAATGACCCCTGCTCAATAGTTGAGCACTCGCCTTTTCCTATCATGTTAACTTTTGCCACTAAAGTATTCACTTCTTTAATGAAGCTGCTCCCTCTCTCACAGGGCATCACATACCTTTGTATATCCGCAGCTGACCATTCCAAGCAAAACCTGTGAGTACTTGAATAAATGTTGAATATATATAAAACCTGCATATATGTATGAGCTCTTTGCCCCATTTCTATAAATAAAAGAAATGAATTACAGCTTGCAAAATAGAAAATTTATCCAAATGCATCCTTTTTTAAAAAGGTTGGTTTAAATAATTAAACACATGATCTCTTTACCGACTACAAACTAAATTGTACAGCTATGGTAAATAATAATAAATAATAATAATCCAGTTTTAAGGTTGAAAGGCATGATCCTCACTATGTTGTATATCTTGTGAATGTGATTCATTTCACCAGGATTCAGTACTTCAGAGACAGCATCATGTTCATCCATGAATCCCGACTGAAAGGAGAAGGCTGCCTCGTCCACTGGTGAGTGGAACGCCTCAGTCCTGTTTTACATGTCATCTGAAATGATACTTGGTCATATTAAAAAAACATTCAGTTACGATATATGGTAGACTATATTACGTATTTTGGCATAGAGATGTTGTAAAAAGTTTCAACATTAAGATCTAAAAGCTTTTTATTCATAATCATGAGAATTTGCTCTGGGTTTGATCGCAGACCGGAGGTCCTCATATTTTATCGACCCCGTTCTCATTTTCAACCACATCACTAGCACCAAAAAGAAGCTGTCTGCCAAAAATTTTGGTTAAAGCTTTCATTGCACATTTCATTACCTTTCATCTTTTCTCATATCAAACATGCAAAATCAGGCATTTAACCACAGCTTTGGGACAGAAGGGGTTTCACTTCTTTGTACACTAAAGCAGAGAATCTGAATATGAGGTGATTATCTTGCTCTGAGCTGTGAAGGCCTGTGTTCTCAGCATGGCAGGAGTGTCCCGCAGCGTGACTCTGGTGGTGGCCTACATCATGACGGTGACGGGTCACGGATGGGTAGAGTCCCTGGCAGCGGTTCGGTCAGTCAGGCCGTGTGCGGGGCCCAACCTGGGCTTCCTGCGGCAGCTGGAGGAGTTTGAAAACACAGAACTAACAGAAGTGAGTCATCATAATTAATTTCACTTTTGATTATTCATTGAAAAAAAATCAGTTATGTTGGGACAGCTGAAAACGGTTATGTGGATTAAAAGATGCAATACATTTGGACAGATGAGTGTGTGGGTTTAATTTGTGAGTTCAGGTACAGCCTGGTCTCAATATACCGCTCATCAAAGCATTCTTTGTCTAAAAGCTGGAGGCTATGACATGAGAAATTGCAAAAAAAACTAAACAAAACAAAAACCTGACGTTTTCATACAACAGTGTGAACTACTCCCTTCAAAAGCCAACCCAGTCTGGTTTATATGGGTGTTAGTAAAGCTCCTAAATGAGGACCTGTGTGAGAAGTACATATCTGAGAAACAGATGCTTCACATGTACTTTTCCTTATGCTCCCACTTGGACCATTTAACCCTCTCTTCTTGTTAGAGCTGGTGCCGTTTTGTGACGAGAGCAGTGCATGCCGCTGTTTGAAGACTACTCATCCTATTCAGCTGCTGGACGATTACTCTGCTGCTGTCCTGCATGGAATGACCTTCATGTCACATGACATGGGCCCAAAAGCATTTCCCACATGGACAGTTATTGGAAAAGGAGCAGTTGTAGTATTCAGTCCAAAAACAAATATAGAACAGCTGCAGAACTGTATTATAAAATGATATCTGTGTATAAGGATGTCAGATGTGTTCGGATAAGTTTTAAAAGTGCTCAATCTAAACTTCTTCAGCTTGACAAGGATCCAGGCCACATGTGCCTAAAACTCCAGCTTACAGTGGGGGAAACAATGAAATAACTGATCCCCTGCTGGTTTAGTTTATTCGCTTACAAAGAAACGAACAGTCTCTAATTTTTGGACCGAGACAGAACATCAACACATTTTTTTTTAAAAAGGTAGAATTGATTTACACATCACTGAGTGAAATAAGTGTCAAATAATTACTCCCCCTGCTGTATGTGCACTGTGAGCAGTCTTTAAAAAAAAGTCTAAATCAGGTGTGTAATAAATGTAGCATTTTTGAACATTTAGGAGGCTGCTCATCACATGCTTGTTTTCTGCTTTTTTCAGTAACCCTGTTTAAGTCAAGATGCTATGAGCTGTGGGCAAAGTCAGCAAAAATGCAGACTTATTGAAAGTGTGCATAAAGGGCACAGAACGTCTGCCGAAAAGCTCTCATAAACTTGTCAGTGGGACTGGGCCCTGCTACTACTACGACTGATACCTCAGCTCTGTTTTTGGTTATGCTTCACCTTTTTCAGTTAAGTTTCACAGCAGCCTAAATCAAATTAGCATGCATTCCGTAAACTGCACTGCATTTTGGTGCAGTTATGTTGCTCGTTTCACTTTAAAGTCTTTTAATTTTTTTTGTGAAGTACCTCAAATAGCACTAAAATGTGCCGTACATGAAGTTGTATTTAAACATAAACAGTGGACACTTTCAGCTCGGATTCAGGGCGATTAAAACAAATTCTTTGAAAACTATAGTTATTTTTGTACTCATCACACCATTTTCAGAGACTCAAAAGTAATTGGACAATTAGCAAAGCAGCAGATTTCAGTGGATGTGAGGTCTTTAAGAGCTTCCAAATGAACAATCTGCTCAAACCACTTGTTACACTCAAGAACAATAAGAACAGATTAGACATCTGAAGAACTTGCCCAGCCATAGAAAAAAATTCTTTGGAGAGATGAAACCAGGAGAAGAAAAAGAACAGTTCATGATCCAGAACATACCACATCACATATGGCTGCCAGTTTAAACGGTGGTTAATATCGATGTGACTGTTGATAGAGTTCACTTCACAGTGCAAATGGGTAACGAGCACGCTTTTCAGTTATTAAATACAAAACTGAAGGCAAAGACCTACAAATAACCAGCAGCAGAAGGTGTGGCAGTAGAGACCTAACAGAGCATCTCCAGGGAGATGTCATATCCGTGTGCTCTACACTTCAGGCAGACATGAGCTGCAAAGGCTTTTCATAAAGGTATTTAAAAAAAAAATCCTTATACTTTAAATTATATTAGTGTCAAATTATATTTGAGTCTCTGAAAAAAGGGAGGACTGGGTATAAAATGCTTTGTAATTCATAAACAGTTAATGTAAAAGCCTTAAATAAAGTCTGCACTTTAATCACATCACACACACAAAAAAACAATAAAAGGCAACGGTGGTAATGAATACTTAGGAATGAATAGTGCTGCTATTACAAACACAACTGAAGATGCTCCGCCTCTATGATGAGTTCCCTCAAATGATTAAAATAATATATATAAAATATATACAAAACAGTGCATTAGTCATGAATAATAATAGTAATTAACCTGATACTTCAACAGTTCACTAATGCAGGTGTACAAAAGTACATACAGTCTCAAATATTACACAAATAACAGAAAAGGATGAGTCATGACTTATTTTTTATGAT
The DNA here is from genome assembly GCF_963969265.1 of Rhamphochromis sp. 'chilingali'. Taxonomy (NCBI): domain Eukaryota; kingdom Metazoa; phylum Chordata; class Actinopteri; order Cichliformes; family Cichlidae; genus Rhamphochromis; species Rhamphochromis sp. 'chilingali'. The sequence continues at coordinate 28,708,420 of NC_137934.1, forward strand.
TATAATTATTGCATTTTTAATTAGAAATATTGTTTGTATTTAATGTCTGTGGATTTTTATTACTTTTGGCTTCATTCATGCAGGCATGTACTCTTGAATCCAAATTTATAACATAACGCAGCGTTTCATCTGTAAGCTGTGCAGTGATGCGTGTAAGGCAATCAGCAGCCTGTAAGCTGATTTTATACAGCAGTGAGGTGTTGTTTTAAGTGACTGTCCGATGTAAAACGTGTCCAGTGCCTGTCTTAAACAGAGACATTGTCTTTGACTCTGCTCCCCGCAGTATCGAGCTTGGTGGAAGGAGCTGTACGGGAAGAGCACGTTCAGTGATGATGAGGAGATCGAGGCCCTTTTAAACCGGAAATCCAGCACCAGCGATGCCATAACAACCAGCATCACTCCCGCGCTGGCCACGAGCAGCAAATAAAGAAACTCATTTCTGCATCTTCAGTCATTTCTCACCTGAACTTAAGAAGCAGAGGACAGCGGGCTTCTGATTGGCCCTTTAATCCCACAGAGACCGGGTGCACATTTTAAAATCATTTTGCCCCCGACCTCGCACTGCGTCAGCAACACCTGTCTCATAAAAAGTTCAGTGTCAGGATGATAAGTTCAGTCCCGTGTGCGTGGAGTGGCTAAGCAGACATGTGACGGGGGGATTTTATGTCACTGTCTTCAGTTCCCTTCGTCATGTCATGTCCTTGCCTCTAACTGTCAAAACAACATGCAAGGGCAGTCAAGCATGACACCAAGGAAATATATGTACATACAGTCCACAGTGTGAACACATACTCCTCCTGTACACCCCCCCACCCCGCCGTCCCCCGTCAGTTATGTTATGCTGTGTCTTGTACTTGAAAAATGACTATTACTTTCTGAGACCGTGTGAGAGCTAAAGAACGCTTTATTTTATATTTTACAGTAAAAAAAAAAAAAAATCAGATGTGCTGTTTTTAACTATTGTGCTGTTCTTCCTAAATGTAAACTTTTCATTTGATGTTATTTGTGCAGTTTAATATGTGCACAGTCTGTGTAAATGCAGTTATATATGTAGAGTTTTTATGTTAACGTTTTCATGTTAGTTTGCATTTCGTATTTTGTTTAATTATGCATGCATTGAGATGACATTTAACTCATCAAGTGAAAATATTTAGATTGTAATAATGCAACAAAGGAATGTATTAATCTTCTTTTTTTTTTAGTTATTTCAAGCCTTTTCGAAACAAAACGAGGGACTAAAATCCATCTTTGACCTGGTTTCTGGATAAAAGCAGTATTCAGATCCAGGTAAAGGTCATAAATGACTTAAGTAGAAGTTTATCGCACATATTGTGGAGAACAGTATCTCTGCTGACGATGAAATTCTGACATTATTATGACCCCACAGTAATTGAATTAGTTTTGACTTCTTCATATAGTGGTCTACATTGTAGCAGTCAGCTCAAAGGTCACCAGATAACTGGTGGTGAGAAAATTCTGCGTCACAGGTCTTTGCCCTTTAAAATATTGCACAATTCTACCTCTTCAGGCCTCTTTCAGTTATTTAAATGACACCAGCTGAAAAGTGGAAACCACTCCTCAGAGGAACTCAGAACTACAATAACCAAGGGGCCCAGAGCTTTTAGTGGGGGTCCACGAGCTAGAACGTGTTCGTGAATCCTCCCCAAGTGGCTTAACATATAACAGTGCATGGTCACTTTTATATGCTCATTTTTGAATTATTTAAAATCTCAACATGAGAAGTTGTTCAGCTACAGCTGTCGGCTGAATATTGTTGGTTTAAAAGTGCCATATGTGAAATGTAGAGCAGCACTGAGATTACGTGTGATGAAGTGCATCATACATCCACATGTGCATTTTTCACACAGTTGTCATTTTAAAGATGAACACTACAGAGAAAAAAAAAAACACGACTGATTTCTGTAACCTGGCAACCGGTTACAGATTAGGATCAACTATGGTATAACGCTGATGGGAAGCATTTGCATAATGAGTTCCTTTCAGTTCTCGTGCTGATAAGTAGGTAAAGCTTCAAATAAGTACTTGTACCTATCTAATATCACTTCATAATTCTACTTTCAAAGTTTTATATTTCTACTTCACGACATTAGAACAAAATTGTACTTACTTTTCTGAATTAGAGAGAGAGATTAAGAGTAGGAGAGCATTAAAGACATCGATCTGAGATGAGCTTAAGCTCTACAATGTACATTATAATGTCGCTTCATGCATCAGTACTGATGGTAAATTCATATATTAATAATAGGCGTGTACAGGTATCAGACTGATATCGGTATCCTGGTTAACGGCCATTATCAGAGGCTGACATTTATCTGTTCCATCACATACATGTCCCAAGAGTTAAATGTTCAAAACATACAAAAATAAAATCTATTCATAAATATTTAATATGTTCATAAGAATAATTAAAAAACATATAAAAAGTTAAAAATATCCACAAATTTTAAGGATAACTACAGGTTATCAGCCCAGAATGTCACAGTTTGTGTATTCCTGATTAATGCTGACAGCATAAGACTGACAGGAACCAGTCTGCTGCATAATGACTAATGACTCTCTAGGCACGTTTCTCTCTCATATTTCATATAAAATACAAACTGAGTACCTTAAACAGTTGTAGGTTACGCAACACATCAGTATTTGTACTTATCCCAGAAAAACTGAAAGCAAATAAGGGGGGAAAGTTGTTAGTTTGTAACTAACACACTTTTAGATCTGTCTTATACTCACATCACTGCGTTCACTTAAGTAATGAAAGCAGTGATGGATATTTATTGCAGCACTGCAAAACTGCCACAGGAGCCAGACTCACTTTGAAAATCATACTGAGGGGAAATGAGTGGGAACTTTTCAAAACCATGTTTTCTCGGACTCCTGGACCGCATTGCTTTTACAGAATTGATCATCTGTCGAATTCTCCTAACAGGCCTCCTAAAGCTCTGACACGGCAAATGATAATCTTATGTGGTATTGTGTTCCTGTCTGAGGCGTTATGTCAGCTGTTCTGAATAATCTTCCAGTGGGAAAACTGCTGCCGATGTTTTTCTGCGTCGCTTCTACCTCTGGACCACTCTAGAGTACTTTTCGTAAAGCTTTATAATTTCAAAGAATTGTTTTCGTCTCCATCCTATCATTTTCCACGTGTGCGGGTGTGTGACACTTCGGGTTGACGCCGGCAGGGTTTCCCCAGTGTATTACTGTAGATCGGCCGCTGTGTGCGCGCTGATAAGCTTCGCAGGAGGGAAGCAGGCGGGCCTAGCAGAAGCAGCAGGTGCACCCTCCTCAGCATCCCGGCTCCGCCCTCCCTCTGCTCACCATAGGCTGGGTGGATTTAAGCGGGCCCGCCGGAATGATGAGGACTTTCTGACCCTGACTGATATCAAAACTCGACGGCTTTCAAGTTTCACAGGTAAGACGGCTTCGATCAGCCTGCGAAGCGCACAGTGAAGTTAGTCTGCGTGGGAGCGCAGTGGGTTAACCTTTAGTAGTTTTACTTAACTTAATCATTCTTTACTAAACCTACACAAGCCTACTTTCAAAACACACACAAACACGAGAGCGTGTGATATTACTACGTTACAGGAGCAGACAGTGGAGTTGTCCCGTGCGTCTTTTTGGTCAGAGATGAACCCCGACGTGGATTACGGAGGCTCCGGCAGCAGCGGCAACGGCAAGCTGCGCCAGTGGCTCATCGAGCAGGTGGACTGCGGGAAATATCCCGGTCTGGTTTGGGAGAACGACGAGAAGACCATCTTCAGGATACCGTGGAAACACGCCGGGAAACAGGACTACAACCGGGATGAGGATGCCGCGCTTTTTAAGGTAAGAGACCCGCATCCTCCGGGGTCCGCCAGCCACAAGCGAGCTGCGCCTTTCAGAATAAAACAACAGCAATATGTGTTAAAGTATTACAAACTTTAGAGCTGTTAAACTCTCTTATAGCCTTTTAATGATGTGTGTAAAAATAATTAACTCGATTAGGCGTCTTAGTAGCGTTTGAATATTCTCTGATGCATTATATAAAAAAGGGTTTTGCTGTCTTTCATGAAATTCGCTCCATACATTAGGATGCGATTATTTCCATATAAGAATATTTGAACCATGCTGTAAAAAAAGTCACACATTACTGGGAGAGCGACGCAAAACAACTTCTTTAAAATGACTGTGTGCTCCAAAGAAGCCACTTAACGAAAATAAACGAAAGTTTTATTTTATAATTATTGGTGAAGAGTTAGTAACTAGTTATCAGCACCGGGAGGATGTTCTTCTACAGGCCGTGCAGTCGCAGTTAGGAGAGGCCAGGCTGTGTGATTCTCTCGCGCTAAACTTGAGGGAGGTATTCTAAACATTTCCCCGCGGACCTGTCTGCAGGCCTGGGCGCTGTTCAAAGGCAAGTTTCGGGAGGGCATCGACAAACCCGACCCGCCGACATGGAAGACACGCCTGCGCTGCGCCCTCAACAAGAGCAATGACTTTGAGGAACTGGTGGACAGGAGCCAGCTGGACATCTCGGACCCCTACAAAGTTTACCGCATCATCCCCGAGGGCGCCAAGAAAAGTCAGTCCCCCTTCGAACAAAGCGTTGAAAAAAGTTTACTGCAGCATGAATTAAGCTGGTAGTAATACTGAAAGCTGATTGGGCTACAGCGGCAATAACCAAACTGGATAAAGGGTTTTACTGATGTGTTTTATTGTAGTTATTATTATTAGATGATCACAATCTGATAATTAGTTGTGTATCAGACATAAAGTGGAAATTCTCTGACTCCTCAAACTGTCAAAGCACCAGCTCAAGTCATGCTGAAGTACTTGCATCGATGTGGACTTTTCTAAATGTACTGACAGAAAATGTGTTCAGACATTTTCTAGAGCGCTTTTCTAATAAAAATGTTCTTTCCCGCATGCAGGGCCCAGACAGGAGGACAGTCCTCTGAGCCCAGGGAGCTTTCAGATGCATCCCTCCTACCCCTCTGTGCCGACTCAGGTGATTTTCCTGCACATAGAAACAAGTGGGGCGGGACTAAAGTAAGACAGAGAGAATTAGGGAGGTTGAAGACACAGACAGTGTCATATTGTGCATGCATGGATGACCTTACAAACACAAGTGAAGGGTAATGATGTGCATCCCCAACTATGACTTGTGCTGACTTCAGGGGCTGATAGAAACTCTGGAGTTTTTGGGTCCTTTTTAGATTTCTTGGCAGCAACTGATTAAAAAAAAAGCACACAATTTATGGCAAAATATGTTTTTGCCACACTGTAAATGCTAATTCTCATTTACCAAATTAAATGTTGTTGCATTTAACTTTATCTATCCTAGTTTATTTAAAGTTATCTGTACTTCCTGCCTGGGTAATGAAGAGTATAGTTATGCTCTGCTTTACTTAATAATTTACATTTGTTTTCATAAAGTATGGAACACGTCTACAAAGGCTGCAGATGCTTAGTTTTAAATCCGTACTTTAGTAATGTGATGTCTATTTCTTAGATCTCAGTTTCTCGGACATGGTGTAGTTTCAGATGTTACTCACCATAATTGATTTTTCTGCACTGATTAATCTGTGTGACCTATCCTTTTAAAGTACTACACACTCAAAATGAACAAAGTTGATTTAAGTTATTTTTGTGAGTCAGCGAGTTGGCGTTATCTTTTCATGCAAAAACAAATCAGAGTTTATGGTGCAAGGATTTTATCACTAGCTTAAGCAAAAATCTATGGATGAAGAAAGAATTCTGCAATGGTCATATAAAACAAGTTGCAAAAAAGTCCTTATAAGCCTACTAAAGAGTAATGTATTACAAAAGCATCATGCAAAGACTGTTTGTTGGTATCTTATGATCAAAGATGTGCACTCAGCTAACTGCTTTCCTCTCTATAGATGCCACAGTACATGGCGAGTCCAGAATGCGGCTGGAGAGATTACTGTCAGGAGCAGGCCTCTCTGCCCGAGCTGCCCTTCACTCAGTGTCCTTGTCCGCCCCGCACCCTGCCGTGGCAGGGCTCATCCATGGAAAATGGTACACGGCTTATTATTTAGCGTGCAAAATAAAAGCATTGTTATCAGTTTTAGCATTGCCTACATAGTTTGTTCTGTGTGCAGGATACCAGCTAAGAGCCTCAATTTACTCATACGGTCCAGCTGAGAGTCAGCCCTCGCCTTTCACACTGGACGCCAGCATCAGATCAGCAGAGGCACTTTCAGGTACACGAATACTTTCAGTTCACTTTTTCCCCTCACGCTATAAAATCAGGAACTCTCACCAGAATCCTCTGCTGAGAATTAAACTTAAGGTCCTATTTTTTAAAAAAAAAGCAAAAATCCATCTACATAGAACAAGCAGCAAATGCATATTTACATAAGCTCAAAACAGCTGAAAATGTCACAGTATGACACAGATTTTAGCATTTAAAGGTACAATTAGGTTGAAACTGCGTAATGCTGTGCAGAAGTCAGAAAACTACTAATTTCACCTGAGACTTTGTTCCTTGGCTTTATTCAGTGCAGTTTAATTTCAGTTCTTGCATTTAGTGTATGGATCTGTATCATGCTGCAGGCTGCCATTTTTATTAACTGTACTCTGACTGTCCATAACAAACAGCAGACAGAAAATCAGCACCAAATTTAATAATAAAGTTAAATATCTAGCAACTACAGAGCCGCTATCAGTGGAATTTCATGAGGTGGCTATAATCTAAAATGTATTTATTTTTAGGTAAAGCTGGTAGCTTGATTCAATAGACATGCGGCTAATTTTGAATATTTACTCTGCCCCCTAGAGGCTGGAAAAAAAGGAACGCAACTTTAATCAAAGCTGACGACCGAGCGTGTTCAAACTAGCTTCGTTTTTTGGTCTAGTTTTAGTGACATGTGAAGGAATTTTGTATCTGATGCAAATCGTTCTTGCTTGTGTTTATTTTGATCATATAAACAATACACAGAAAACCATTTCCAAAAAAAATGCAGATTGCTGTCAGATTCAGCAGAACGCTCCTATAGAAGTACAAGACATAGCAGCATGTAGATCGCTGAAATAATAATATACAGCAGCACCCTGCGACTTTGGGCTGTGGTGAACATTGAAAACCTTACGTGCTTCATTTTTAAAAAATAAAACAAAGACAGTCCATAAAAGAGTTTAAAAAAAAAGAAATTTCAGCTAACTTCTACCTGTGTCCTCCTCTAGACTTCCGTCTGCACGTATCCGTATATTTCCGGGACTCTCTGGTGAGAGAGGTGACCACTTCCAGCCCGGATGGCTGCCATATCACTCCTTGCAACCCAGATAAGCACTACCTGACGCCTGGAGGTCATGAGTTGGTGCCCCTGCCTGTTGACAGCCTATCATCCCAGAGGAGGCCAGACGAGTGTCCTCCGAGTCCACCAGCCAGCCTCGAGAGGGGAGTGTTGCTGTGGATGCGAGCAGATGGGCTCTATGCCCGGAGGCTGTGCCAGAGCAGGGTGTACTGGCAGGGAGGCCCGTCGCCGTACGGAGACAAACCCAACAAGCTGGAGAGAGACGTCACCTGTAAACTGCTCCACACGCAGGACTACCTCACAGGTGAGAGGACACAAACTCAAATCAGCTCAGGATCTTTGATCAACAATCACTTGTGCTCGAAAGACTAAAAAGTTCTCACTTTTTTGGGTTAGTATGTTACTATTCTTTTAAATGAAGGCCTATCTATGGTGCCATGCCTAATTCACCAAGTCCCTGACCTGTATCTTAATCATCAGCATGGTGTACTGGACAGAGCTTGGTTGATATGTTTTAATCTGATTGATTCACTTAAGAACTCATACCAGCTGGCACCTTGCTGTACATAGAAAGACTAACACCAACTGGTCTAAAATTTGGATTTCAGTCAAGAACTCTCCACCTCAACTCAAAACTAAATCCACTAAATGTAATTAGCAGTAGAACAAACTGAGACTCATTACTCAGCTGATTTTCTGGAAGTCACTTCATGACATACTGTGCCAGCCAAGAATAATTTCTTAAAGAAGTATTTTATGATAAGCCGAGAGTCACATGAAGTCTACACAGCCACATCATCCCGCCCACATGCTAAGCAGCTCCAGCTGTGACAGCTAATTGTATTTGCATACATGGTGTGACCAGGACTTTCCATTCGAATCACTCTAAATGTCACACCACTTCAAGTGAAATTTGCTTGAAATCATCAATTCTGATGTGTTTTAGGTGTCAGAGCTGTTACTGATGCATTTTTGTCCTTTTGCCTACTTGCAGAGATTCAGAGCTACGGGCTAAGGCCGCCGTCCCGCTTCCAGGTCCTCCTGTGTTTCGGAGATGAGTGTCTGGACCCACAGAGACAAAGAAGGACCCTCACTGTGCAGGTGACTGCTGCCCCCGAGTTTAACCACTGATTATGATCCAGAGATCTTTCATTTTTTTCTCATTTTGTTTATGAGGATCAGTGAAGCCTAATATTTACTGGGAAGCTGACAATAAGTTCGAACTGGTGTTCTTAAAATCAAAACTAAGATTTGAAAGGTTCAAAGTAGAGTGCTGAAACTTTAAAGTATGGGCTGAAAAGTGAAAAATAGGATTTGAAAGTTTAAACCTAAGATTTGAAAGTCTGTAGGACCTTGTTCATAGTCATAGCGTTGACAGTGTTTCATAACAAAATTTGGTTTCTAAATAAGTCGCACTGAGATTCAGGGCCAGCCTGGTTCCACTGTCACCCTCCCGAGACTCTGATTTCTATATAAAGTGAAAATGGATGAGCCAAGTGAAGGTTCGTGCCTTTTAGCTACAGATTTTTGACACACTTTCAATCAAACTAACCACGTAGCTGAGCTTTAACCAAACTAGGAATGGTTTGCCCTTCTCTAGTTTGACTTCTCAAAATGGTTTCATAAAACAAAGCTGGGAAAGTTGAAATAGCGAATCAACCTTCCTGGATCTCTGTCAACAGTCAAACGCCCATAAATAATAAACTATCAAAAACCAAACAGCTTGGGAGTGTGTCACAGAACTGCAACAGAAGGCTTCAATATATCCCAAACTCTAACATCCTAAATCAGGGGTGTCCAACTCTAGGCCTTAAGGGCCGGTGTCCTGCAGGTTTTAGATATCACCCTGGGTCAACACACCTGAATCAAATGATTAGTTCATTACCAGGCCTCTGGAGACCTTCAAGACATATTGAGGAGGCCATTGAGTCATTTATATCAGCTGTGTTGGATCAAACCTGCAGAACACCGGCCCCTGAGGCCTGGAGTTTCCCACCCCTGCCCTAAATGAAAAATGAAAGGGTGTATTGAATTTTTTCTTTTTTTAATTGAGTTTGGCAAAAATACCAACTACTTTTTCACTTTTTTTTGGGGTAAAAATAAATAAATAAATAAATAAATAGTGCTATGCTGAATGGATTTTGCTGACCTCCTTGGCTCTCATGTGTTGCAGGTAGAGCCTCTGTTCACCAGGCAGCTCCTGTACTATGCCCAGCAGCCGGGCAGCCACTACTACCGCAGCTATGAGCATCCAGGAGTCACAGAGCACATAAATGCCTCCGAGGACTACCAGAGGGCCATCACACATCACCACAGCAGCAGCCTGCAGGAGTGAACTTTGCGGGTTTAAGTGACTGTTGGAAATGTCACGATGACATTTTACACGACAGGCAAGAAAACTCTGAGATGTGGACAAAGTGGACAGTGGTATACAAAAAATGATGGACATTAAGTCAGCAACCATCTGCCCTGTATGGTTTTTGTATCTGTGTGTGTGTGTGTCTTAAGTCAAAAATGCAGTGTTATTTTTTCCCTTTTTGTATTCTTTTGGGCATAATGAGTATTTTGATGCTTACTCGTAGACAGTATTAAAAATGAAGGTGTTAAAGTATTAAAGATGATTGAGATGTCATCCACCGGTTTTTAAAGTTCCATTTTGAAGCCTCGCGATGAACATTTTCATTATCGCTAGTTTGGTTTGCTAACGACTTGTCACTTATAAGCTGTTAGCCAATGAGCATACCATTTTAAACCTAGTGATCAAGATTTCTAAAAAAATTTCATGTTTTTTATTCAATGTGAACCAAAATAAGTGACTAGGACCATAAACACATCAGGAAAGTGTTTCCAGAGGTCAAGACAGAAAGCAATTTTCCCAAAGACTTTGATATAATAGGAAGTGTTTTTGCAGTCGCAAGTATTGCCATCTGGTACCTTTCAGATAGAATGCAAGTTTAAGGTACTTGGCGCATTAGCTTCATTTTTTCAGACCCAGAGGTCGTATTTTTGTACTGTCTATGTGCTTACTATGCAAATGAAACTGACAGCTGAGGTGATTGTATCATAGAAAACTGTGAGTGAAAGTTTTGTGCCTTAAAAAAAATTAGCAAATGAACCTAATCACTTTCTATGCCAATAGTTATATTAGATCTCTAGCATTCACAAACCACTCCAATCCAGGCAACAACTAGTAGCTGGTTAGCTAAGATTAGCCTAGCTTGGCTTAGTTATAGACTAGGAAAAAAAATAAGAGAAACAGTTTGAAAATTACCAAATGTACCTTCTGTTACTTTCTAATGAAAACCAGTAAACATGTTATTTAGCGCAGAAACTGCAGCTATGTTCAGAGAAGAGCACAACAATTGTAAATCACCTGTAAAACTAACCACACCAATGAGGTGTCTATTTGGAGATTGTGCACATGTGCTATTTTGTCACATTTAGTAAATCTGGCCCATAATTTTCAAAAAATTAAACTCAAGAATCTAATTTTATATCTGGACAAAACTATGGAAGAATTTTCAGACTTTGTGCTAAGGTAATATAAGCTAATATAAGCTAATAACCAAAACCATAGCTAGCCCCTGCTAGCTAAGGAGCTACTGGCTCCAGTTTGATGTTGTTGTTTTTGTATTCAACTGTCTGTTATCATACTTCTTCATTTGACTGTCTGCAAGAAAGTGAAGCAAAAGAGCTTTTGTATTTTTTAGTTAATTTTTAAAAACATTTTTCCTTGTAAATACATTTCTGTTAGGAGACACTATCACCATCATTTAGTAAATTATGAATGGAGTCTTGTGCCTGGCTGTGTTTATGTATGTGTGTGTGTGAGAGAGAGAGAGAGCAACTCAGGGAGCTGATTTTAGATAAGCTTTTTAAACTCAATTTTATATCAAATAGTGATGTTAAATGTGACTGTTATATAGCAGATCTGAGAAAGGGTTAAAGTGAACATTTGTTGTTGTTTTTAAAGTGTCATTTCCTTCAAAAATAAATAAATAAATGACTAAAAACGTAACAAGTGACAAGATCTCTTCATAACTGTGTGAGCTCTATGGTAACATCAGCACTACGCGTGAGCGTCTGAACAGGAAATGTGGTTCAGATGCAGGATGTGACTGGTTAATCAAACACTTGGTTATCACAAACAATATGATGACATCAAGAGGGGCGGAGAGAGAGGAAGAGGTTGGTTTTCCGTGCAGCGCTCGAGAGAGCCTTCCTGGTTTCTGCTCATAGATTACAGTCTGTTTCCACTTTCATGGAAAACAACCATAAAACCCCACAACAACAACATTTCTGTAACTGCCACAAAATATTTTTGAAGAAGAGCAAGGAAGAAAGGAAGATGTCATTAGTTTGAGGTTAAAAACAACTCAGAAAGCTTACTTTGAAAACAAAATGCCTTTTCAGCAGGAAGGGCAGGGTGGGTAATTACACGGCTTTGGACTCAATCTTTTTGATTGCATCTTTTTTTTTCTCCTAAAATCCAAAGATATTATAGTTCAGTTTAATTGATGCAATTTTAACTGATTTCAATATTTTTAAAAAATGTATCAGCAAAAGATGCATCAGTTAATTGCAAAGTCACTGTTGGTTATCTTTCAAATCATTATGGAGGAATTTTGTGAAACTCTTCTTTACTACACATCATCGGGATTTGCGGGCATTTGTTTATGCACAGGTCCCATCACAGCATTTCAGTCAGGTGGCGGTCTGGCCTTTAAGCCATTGCGACGCCTTGATTTTCTTTTGCAGCTATTCTGTTGTAGATTAACTGGTGCGCTTGAGATCATTGTCCTGTTGCACGATCAACTTTGTCCAAACTCTAGCGGTCAAACATATCTCTGTTTCAGCAAGACCATATATACAACAACTTACATGTATTCTGCACAGCATTTGTTGCAAAAACAGTCCAGACTGCTAAAGTTCCCATCACATTTTACACACCATCCTAACATAGAATCGATGGAGGTTGTAATCAGTGAAAGGTTTTGTGGCGGGGCTAAAATATCACATCACATTATATATAAAATTATGTACAGTACATAGGCCAACATCATGATGTCAATCACAATAGCTACAGCATCTTATTACCTGGAACAAAAACAAATCAAAAAGTAGGACATGTCTAAATGCCACGCTTTTCCAGTCTTGTTCCAGTGTTTTTCTGCTTCTTACTAATCTTGGCCACTTCTATAAAATGTTTTCTTCTTTTGAGCTCAGCTGTAAAACATCTGTCTTAAAAACAGGTACAATCGAGGGGACAACTTTTCTGTGATGTGTCAAATTTCTCCATCCTTTTATTTACCCACTCACAGCAAAGAAAACTGCAGATCAAAAATGTTTTTGTTGTTTTTTTAAAGCAGGTCTTGTCATATTGTCTCCAGAATGGAACAGAATACTGGTGAATAGAAATAAAAAAGAAAGAGAAAAAACTCCCCTTTCTCACCTCTGTTACTGTAAACAGAGAGCTGGTGGAGAGCGGATAAGGCTTTGGGGTTTTGAACTTATTTTGTGAATGAATCCGTGGGAGGCAGAGTGCTAAGTTTAGAACGCAGAGAATCAAAACAACTCTTGCCTGCTCTCTATGGCTTTCCCCTACTTGTAGATGGGAAACCAAGTCAGAGAAAAAGTCTGAGGTCGATGAACGTAGACAGAAATGCACAGGTGTGGTTTGTACATTCAAAAGCTGAAATTTAATGGGTCATCTCCTGCTAGAAAACACAACAGCAGATCTCGACAGTGTCCTCAGCTAACCCTTTGTGTCTCGTCAAACTTTCTCATGTGAGCTGTGGGCGTGTCTGCCCGGGCGACTAGACCTACCACAACTGCTCGCTTAGGTCCCTACACCCACACAGAACCACACTTTCTGTTGTCGCTCTCTTCCTCTGGGATCTGTGTCTTCTGCTCGCTGCCCCGAGTAACGGCCCACTCCGTCCCCACCCTGCATACACCCTGTGTTCATGCTCCTCCCTGACAGCTAGATGCTGACATGCCAGACAGAATGAGTGAACTGGTGAGCTGCAACTCCAGAGATGAATAGCTAAACCCGCTACTGAGCCATGGTGCAAACAAACCAACTGTCTGCAAGTGTGCCTTCGTTAGAATTTCCACTACTGAGCGTGACATTTGGACTGCAGATAAGTTTAACGACTATAGTCGAACAGTCACCATACATCACGTTTGGACCAAAAATATCAGTCACACCCTTACAATCTCATCTCCAAGCCAACAATTGCTCAGCAAGCTGCTTTTTGCAATCAAGTCCTCCCTTGCAGTGCTTTTAGTTGTTTTACATTGTAGCTGAGAGTATCAATACCAACTGATTCAGAAATACTTGTCTTACAGAAGCATAGTTGTCACAATTTTGTTTCTATACCCAACCACAGTGGATCGAAATGACAAAACCAAGATGTGATTAATGTGCAAACTTTCAGCTTTTACTCAGGGGGTTTTAACAAAAATATTGCATGAACTCTTGAGGTTAAAATCAAGGTTAAGTCCCTTCATTCTCACAGACCTACAATTAAGTGGAAAGATTTTGCACCTTCCAACGCTTGATGTTATCTTTGAAGAACTTCAGTGGAGGTTTATTCTGAATAGAGAACTGTCTATAGAGACACTTTGCAGTAGCCTTCAGAATTGCCTCAATGCTTTGTGCCATTGCATGTTATCTTGCTAGAAGAAGACATGGACATGTTAAGCAGCAACATTCAGGCAGACTGTAGCATTTAAGCAATGCTCAGGTAGTATTGAGGGGCTCAGTGTGCACCAAGAAACCGCTGATACAAAATAGAGTAGATCCAAGTTTGATGTTATATAGGACAAATTCTGTGAATGTTGCAGAAGTAATTGAGATGATTTTCTGATCTTCAGTTATCTAATTTTGGTAAACTTCTGCAAACTGTAGCCTTAGTTTCCTGTTGTTAGCCCACAGGTGTGGCATTCAGTTATCTTCACTGCTGTAGCCCATCTGCTTTAAGGTTTAATGTGTTGTGCATTCAGAGATGTGCTTCTTCATTCACTCCTTGGTTGTAATGAGCTCTGACATTGACATTTTCTCTTTTTTAACCATTCCCTCTAAACCCTAGAGATGTTTGAGTGGGAAAATCCTGCACAGCAGATATGGAGATATTGCAGATGTCTGACAACTAACCATGTGATAACTTGCAGACCACTTTTGGACAATCACGGAGACACTGTTGGGTCAAACTAATAAGGTCCCAGTCACAAACGCTTAGAGACTGGTCTTTGATCATTTGGCAACAACCAGTTGGGGTGGTGAGGCAGAGTATTCATTGACTGGTTAGTTGCTAGAGATTGATGGCAGTCTGCGAACTCCCATTTGTTTTCTCTAACAACCCACCTGTTGCAAAGGAAAATGGGTATTTCCTAATCAGTTCATAAAAGACCCCTTGTGATTAGTTAAGTTGCTAGCATATTGCTGCAGCTGTCTTTTAAATGGAAATGATGGACTTGTGACAAACCCTGCCCAGCTGCTCTCTGAGCTGTAGTTAAACTGTGAAAAGTGCAACAAAAACAATAAATATAGACTGTTTGCCTTCAAAATAAAAGCTGTGCCTTTTTAATTGTGTTGGGGCACAACTTTGAAGGCAAGCAAACTGCCACTCAACTAGTAGTTAGCAAATGTTTGCAGACCAACTACAGGCAATCTGCTAGCAATAGCAAACGCTAGGGGTTTTTTTTAGTGGCGCAGCTTCTTTGCAACCACTTTCACCCAGCAACGTTCAGGAACCACTGCAAACCAGTTGGGGAATACAAACTTATCCTTAGCACCCAGTAGTTGTATCACATTCAATACGGCAGACAAGGCATGGCATTGGTTAAGAAACCTTAAAACATTATATAGTGGCCAGTAAGGGTATTTTACTTTACCTCCTACAAACACAGAACAAAGATTAAATAAAGAAAGAATAATGTTCCTTATTCTATTTTTAGAAAGAAAAAAAAGGGCAAAGTTTACAACAGCTTTTATGAAGTCAGTTGTAAAACATGTCTGCATGCTTGGTCACCTTTTAAAGGAACATTTACATGTGAGTTTAGCCTTTTTTGCCACACTTGCTAGTGTCCATGCATCTGTAGAGGTGTAGCTTGCATTTCTGTTCTCATTTTGTCATTACTTAAAACACTAATAAAGACATTGTTGAAAAAAGGAACTGGTCAGTCTGGTCAGACGAATTAAAGACATGAAAGCTCTTGTACATTTTCATGTAAACTTTGCATGAATTTCATGATTTTAGCCCTTGCATAAGGTAAGCACGATGTATATAGACATGTATTTCACCAGTTGTTAAAGTTGTTTCCTTTTATACAATGAGTGACATCATTCTGACAATTCAAAATAAATGTTTTATAACTGATTGTCTGTTGTGTCAGACCTAAGTCGCTGTGTATTTGGTTGCCGTTTATGACAAAACCGAATATACGGCTTAAACGTGAGGTTCTTGTGCTTGTGAAGAAAGGTTTGCAAAATTGCATCAAGACTTGTGGAAAAATGTTGGACAGATGAGACCAAAGTGGTGGTGTTGGGCCATAATGCACAACACCATGTTTAGTGAAAACCAAACACCTCATACCAACTGTCAAATCCGAGTGGTGCAGGGGTGTTGATTTGGATTTGTTTTGCTTTGCAGCCACAGGACCCAGGTACCTTGCAGAAACTGAGTCAACCAAGAACTCTGTGCACAAAAAGTATTCTAAATGACTGAAAAAGGAAAGAATCATGGTGTTACAATGAAACACAAAAGTCCAGACCTCAACCTTACTGTAATGCTTTCACCTTAAGAGTGCTGTGCGTAAACAGATATCAATGAACTGAAGCAATGTTAGGAAGAAGAGTGCAGCAAATTTCCTCCAAAATGATATGAGACACTGATAAAGCTACGCAGAAAATATCAAGTTTTTGCTTCTCAAGGTGGTTCTACAACCCACTGAATCCCACTAGCTTGTACGAATCTATGTATATGGTGCCACATGCAGGTTCTGTGTTTATACATAGTTAAATAAAGCTGTTTAGTACACCCTCTTTAAAACACATGTTAAATCAAGCATTTGTGTATTACTGGGTTTTTGGCAGGGTAATACAAAAGAATTTACTGCAGTCTTAAAGAAGCATTTTTTTATTAATGTCTCATGAGGTGAGAAAAAAATGAGTTGATGGTAAATTCCAATGATGGTGTTTTATTAGAAGAAAAGCATCAATATAACTGACTCACAGTTACATCAGTGTGGTTTCCACAGATGAAGCTTACTGACAAACATGCTGGATTTCAATGAAATGTGATGGGACAATAAGGCTGCATGAAAAGGATTAAAGCAGTACAATGCTTTCAAAAAACAAACTATCAACCATGCCTAAAAATCCTGACAGGATCAGGATCTGATCCAGTTCCATGTAGCTCACAGACTGAGATTTTGCAGCTCTAGCTGAAGGCTGATGTTTAGTTAACTTACTGAGCAATACAGGTGGCACAGTACATGAAAACCATCTTGTTGTCATCATCATCATTTAAAAAAATCTTGTTACTTTGACACACATTTCAGTCAGAGTCTGCAGCTCCACATCCCACTGACAGACTGTTCCTGAACTTTCTAGAAACAAGCACATTAGCCACTCACTTACTACTTGTCAGTACGTGAGTGGCCGTACATAATTAGCATACCCAACGTAACAGGGACTGTCCTGCACAGTAACAATGAAATCGACTCATTTAGTGTCTTCGAGATTAGATGAATACACACTTGTGTTTAATCGAGTAAAGCAGAAATTGAAAGTGATGAGTAAACAAAAAAGTGATAACCGAAGAGATACAGGCAAAGTTCATTAGCTAATAGATAAGACACAGACTTCTGTTTTGGGTGGTGGAGTGGATGAGATTTATCTCTTGATGGGCTGGACAGAGGAGGCATGGAAGCAGGTGAGCTGGAGCTGCATGCTGCTCTTAAACTTGTTCAGCAGCTCTTCCAGTAACCTGCAGATAATATTAAAATTAAAGATTAATCTCAAAGACACAAAGGAAACGCCAAAAGGTCACAGTCCCTCCAATTAGTAACATATACCGGAATCAGACTCACTTCTTATCGGCGCCGCTGTGTAACTGAGGCAGAGACTCCAAAGCCAGTTTGAAGCTGGCGCTGAAAATGAGAAGCTTAGTTAAAAATGTCACATAAAGGAACCCATTTATGAACGATAGAGAACTAGAAAACACAGTTCAAGATGGGTCTGTGTGTGTATGCGGGCACACTAACCTGCCATACATGAACATACACGCGCACTCAAACACACACACAGAGGCGCACATCACAGTACATGCACACAACAGAACCAGATTACTTTCACTTCCTTTCCAAAACCCTCCAACTAACATAAATAGGGATTGTAGTGAGGGATGTGTGACTGCTAAGATTTATGTCCATGACATCCACAGCCATAAATCACTGGGCACATATGTGGGACTTCCTGTCTCTGCCACTGTGGGGATCTGTATTTGTCGCACTTACTTGCTGTCGGCGTTTAGGTATGTGGCTATAGCATCTCTCAGAGCACACAGTTCAAGTCGAGCCTGTATGGGGGTTTACAGAAAAAGGGCAACAACGGAGATGTAATCATGTAATCATCATCAACTGACACCAGATGGTACCTTGAACTGAAATATGGCTTTATCAAAAATGACAGGTAATTCCCCCCAAGTGCGGTGGTCGACTTATGAGTCAGGGTCCTACTATGAGTGAGAAACTGCTCTGCGACTGCGGGTATGTGCGTGTGAGTGTGTACCTACCTGTAGGGCTCCGTTTTTGCTGAAGGAGGACACACACTGCATAAGACGGCACATTTCATCCGCAACGGACTCAACGATTCTAGACAAAACCCGAGGAACCAGATCCTTCGAGACTGTGAACACCTGACACAGAAAGAAAGAAAAAAAACGTCACGATGGGGGACGAGGTGGCAAAAGCACCTAGTAGAAGCAGTGTCTGACAAATGAGTGATGAGTTTTAAAGGCATTCAAGCACCTCGGCATGAACTGCAATAATATTGACCAGAGCCTCCTTCAGGTAGTTCCTTACACCTGTGAAAGAAGAAGGCACAAAGTGAACAAACAAAGATCCAGATAAAAAGCAAAACATCAGACATGTAACAATTAGCCATGAAAGGAAAGTGAATCTGTTTTGTTTATTTACAGCTTCTTATATCTTATATGTATATTTCATCTTAACTATACATCTTATACTTGGCCACAGTTTCCTCAGTTTAACCCCACTTTTAGCTTTCTCCCCCTCAATTTATGCCAGCTTTCTTCAGATTGGTTGCCCCTCATAAACAAAAGGTTTAACCAGCAGGTGGGTGGGGCTTCACAGCCACATCTGTGTGCTTGGGATATCTGTTCTCACTGACATCATATAGAGCGACAGTAAAAAAAAAGAAAATGTGAGACAGCATGTTCAGCAGTGTGAGCCTGAGCATTTGTACATACTGTTGACCTTGTTATTTGAAACTCTGGCCATGTTTAGATGAACATCTGCAATTCTAACACTATATCTCTGGCAGAACAGACTATTGAAAACTCATCTTTCTCTCTTTATTTGAAAATTCAGGGCAGAGTCGTTTTCACCAGAACCTGTAGCAGCTCAACAAGACTGCAAAACCATGTTTCTCTAAGATCACAGCCCCATCCACAGCAGAGCCAAGTGGCTGTTTGATTAACAGTCCATCTGGATTTCTGATAGAAATGTGCCAACAGGATTCATTATTAGCCAAGCTAACACTGTGCCAGTGCAACGTTTTCCATTATTTAATTTCCCTCGTCTGTGAGGAGGATAAGGGGCAGATGAGTTAGTGTGCTGTGTGGAAGCTTCAAAATATAACATTACGTTGACGGTGAAACAGTCAAAGGCAAAAACAGAAAGAAAGTACTGAAACCGGATTCTTAATGCTTTGCAGCACCCCACACACAAACTTGAATCCCACACAAAAAAATGCACCAAGTGAAAGTATCATATCCTAGAACTGTGGTTTTCTGTCCAAAATGTTCCTCTTTCACATGTAGTCCAAACACACAAACTCACAGGCGACAAACCAGATCAACGCTCACAACTTTTCATCAAGATTAAGCGCCGTGCTATGAACTGCTGCCCACCTGAGACGACTCGCGCAGCTCTCACACAGTCTGACATGTTGCTTCACATCCTGTACTAAGGTAGACCACACATTCACAGTCAAGTTTCACCTGGGTTTGGGGTGCACTGCATGAGCGAAAAAAGTTAAGCTACAACTCAAGTGTACACACATATCGCTGCACACCTACAGCTAGACACAAAGGCCATGAGCGCCTTGGGAAGACTGATTAAATGATGTTAGTGGTGTTTACAGTAAGTCATCAAAGAGCCGTACTTTACACATGACACATGTGAACCACAGCTACAAAGATTAGACACGAGAGACTCTGAGCTGTCATCCCACAGCCCTGCTAGGGGCTTAAATATGATTCTACCAGGGTCAGTTAGTGGTTGCTGACGGTGATTTCCTTCTGTTTTATCAGCGCAGGGTAACTGGGTACCTGTAGGTGTTTGGCAGTCTCTCCAATCAAAATAGCCAGCGTAGATGCCGGGCTCCAGGGAGCCTGCGATCGGATCAGCTCGTCTCTCAATGTAGGCTTCAAAGAGTTTCCGGTCCAGCCCCCGTACTGCGTCCACGCTTACCTGGCAGGTCAAGAACACACGATGTTACTGCAATGATTAGATACTAGGTAACAGATTCTCTATCCCCAATCCACACATCATTAGACATGCACAACACAATAACAAGAGATCCATATTATAATACACTATTTACTCAGCGTTCTTTGCAATGACGCACTACTTGTTTGGATTTTAATGCAGCATTTTTATCTTAGTTGTACAGATTAGCTGAATCTTTGCTGTGTTAGCTTATTGACATGCCTGTAATTTTAGCTTCAGAGCTGCGAGCAGAGAAACCTGATTCCATCTCTGTGAGCAGGTTCTAACATTAACACTAAAACGTTGATAACGTGAAGATGTCAGTGTCTCCTGTTGCCTTTTACTTTAAGTTACGATGACAATCTTGCCAAGGTTGTCTTGTGAGCCGTATGCATCAGTTTAACAGTGGTCTGAATGCATACAGACGCCTAAAGTTACATGTGCATTAGAAAATTCCCCATAAACAGAGATAACCAGTGCTTTATAGCATTTTATCTCACAAACCCACACTTCCAGTCTGAAATAAGATGAAACCTACTCCTCAAGGATTCATGCTCACCTTCTCCGATCCAGACTGCTCATAGGTGCTCAGAATTGTGGCTACTCTTCACTGGAGTTGTTGCTCACTCGTTACAAATACAACAAGGCTTTTGCTCAAAGTTTTCTCTGTCTCTGTGGTGGATATGTTTTATTGAAACAGTGAGGAACACCGATGTAAAAGCATCTCAAGAGCTTCATCAATATTTAACTACCATAGCCAGTGATGTTGCCTATCTCATGGCTTTACTTTTGAAAACATTAAAAAGTCACACAACAAAAGAAACACTTTAAAACCTGCTGTAACAGGATACATGATTCTCCTTTACATCAACACATAACAGTGAAGTTTCTGATTTCCATGCCTATTGTTTTAAACTGCAGGCTGTGGCGTTAAAGGCTTTATTATGGAGTGTGGAAGCTGTGAGTAATTTTACTTTGCAGTCCATGTTGAAATCCTGTATCCTTCATGAACTGCATGAATAATTTAGATTGTGCATATATCAGTGACTTCTCAAGTTTACATGAATTCATTGAGAGTTTATTGCATTTCTAACTATTTACAGTATGATTACATGAGGCGGCAGCTGTGTGGCAGATGTGTTGTGTGGGAATTCTTATTTTTCAGATTTGCTTTTGCAGCTATTTTAACATTTGAAGATTACAATCTAGACAAACTGTCACCCATACGTATCTAAATATAAATGACACATGAGAATCGGTTTAAAAATGATATTTCAAAGAAAATGGCTGTAAACTGTTTTTACTGGAAAACCAACAGAATGCTTCTTTGCTTTGTGATTCAGTCATTAGTCATTGTGTGCAGCTGGATGAGTGTGTACGTGTGAAAGAAAAAAAAAAACTAGGGTGACAGTGAACTGAGCTTCCAAGACCACGACCTTTATTTTTTCTGTTGTATTTTTCTTTTAAAGAAGAGTCATCGCTCTGCTTAGAAGAGACCAGGGGACAGCTTTGTTGTTAATGACACCGCAACGCATTTCTCGCCAACAACACTGAGCGCTCCTTCCTTTGTGTGAAGTCTTTTTTTCAAAGCACAGTTGCAGATTAGAAGTGTTGATACTGACCCGTGTGATCTTCTCTGTCCCCGTGAAGCTATGTTTCTCAAAGTGATGGGCCAGGTTCAGGAATGTGTGTCTCTCGAGGTACTGGCAGTTACTCAGGATTATCAGTAGACGCTGCTCCTATACACACACACACACACACACACACACACACTTGAATGCTTTGACTGCCACAACACAACATTGTCACAGCTTAGGTTCAATTTACAGACTGTAGACCTGGATTTGGATTCTGGATGTTTGGATGTAAAAGTGCATGCAGAAGTGCCTCAAGCCTGTTTCTATTGGCCAGCAGAGGGCGACTCCTCTAGTTGCAAAAAGCAGCCCCAATGCATAGACGTCTCTTGGAAAACAGTCCTCACCTTTCTCGCTCTTTGACCTCAGCAAACACTTCTGATGAGTTTCGGGTCTCAGTTGCTAGTTTCGAGTCTTACTGAATACAACACGACGTTAATTTTTATAAATTATGGCGTGCTCAAGGACCAGTGAGCAGGGTACACTTTAGGCTGGGACACTAGCATTTGAGCATCATGACATTCACTCCATTCTCCTGATATAAAGTTTAAAACGCTAAACCAGCAACAACTGACTCAAGGGGACATCATTAACCAATGACAGCTGCAATCCACATCATTTATGTTCAAAAGATACACAGTGTATGTGGCGTTCATACCACCATGATGATCAGGCTGAGCTCTGTAGCCTGTGGTTAAACTTCCTAACCTGAAACCTATGACAAACCTTTAATCCTCGTACAATTCTGGAGAGGTTCTTACAACCACAATGTGCTTTGCTTTCCAAAATATGTCCTTGGTTTAAAGTTGTGGTTTCAGTGAAGCTTGGAGCGCTCTTTTTCTCACAATGTCTTTGTGAATATTGTCCAGTGCCTGTGTTTGATGTCTGGTAGAATGGTTGCCTGGCCTAACTGCAAAACAAATCTACCTTAGTGTAGGAACCTGAAACTACTTTTAACAAGCTCTCACTCGTTAAAATGCCCATGCTTTTAATATTCACCCTTACAAACACACAATAAAGCATGCCAATTAAACGTGTGCACAGAGACACTGTCAGAATGACATTCTGATGCCTACAACATCACTGGCAGGAGTTTGCAGTCCAAAATTAAGCAAACCAACCATGCTCCAAAAGCTTAGTGGCCTAAAGTAAACTGATGTCTTTGTGTTAATAGTAGTGACGCACTGTCCAAGTTTGCATGTACTGGTTGCTAGATTGCCAACTCACAAAAACACCCATTTGTATCATGACTGACACTAGTCTTAACTCTGGTCATCTGCTCTCAGTCAAGTCTGGCAGCATATTCAGGCTGGGGAAACCCCTTCTGCACCTTGCTCCATTTCCCCTTACCAGAAGCACTCTACGCCCTGCCCTTCTTCCTCCTCTTCGTCCTCCCCTGCGCTTAACCCCCTTTGCTAACATCTCAAACAAGTTACAGGAAATAAGGACGTCTCTACTTCTTGTCCACAACCAGGAAACAGACTGATAACATTTCGTGGTTCGAATGAGTGACACATGTTTGTCTAGTTGTGTAAAGGAGGGAGCCCACGCTCTGGTGTGACGCTGGCAGTTGCCACATGTGCGTTTTCGAGTGTTTAAACCTCATACGATTTAAAGAATGTAATAAAGAAAAAACACTGTGCTTACAGATGTTGGAGTAAAGCCCTCTTGAATGCCAGTAAACCGATCAGGAGAGGACAGGTCCACTGAAATGTTGCTGTACACATGGGAGAGATTTTAAAATGTTGTCCAAGTGAAGCACAGTAACCACAGAGATGAGAAAAAAATCCTCCAAATACTTACTGAGATGTGTTAATGTCTCCATCTGTCTTAGTACTCAGCTGCTCCAAACTGTTTACAAAGACCTATGGAGACGCATTTATCAGACATGTGAAAAGACAATTTTAGGTGCATCACTAATATCTTACTCTGTGATCAAAACAGGTTAGTACAGACTTAGATCTAAGGTACACTGAAACAGTAAAGTGGACAGTGTGTGCATGTCAACACGTAGGGTTATCTTCACCTCACAGTAAATAAAAGACCAAATAAAATCTTAGCAGCTGCTCTATGACTGAACAGATGTAAGACAAATATAGAACACAGAGGTTTTCAGGTCTATATATGACTTTGGTGATCAGTGCACAGGGCCTCAGGGCAAGAGGCAGGATAGACCCTGGACAGGTCACCAATCTGTCGCAGGGCTAACACAGACAATCATTTGTACACCATGTTCACACCTATGGGCAAATTAAAATCACCAATTAACCTAACCCCACTAAGTGGACATCTCTGGACCATCTGTGGCACCTGAAGAAAAACTCACACAGACACAGGAAGAACATGCAAACTCCACACAGAAAATGAACTGCAGTTCCTCAATGGCCAGTTGAGTCTCCTGTGCTAAAATGGCCAACTTAGAGCATTAAAAGGATATTCTCTTCCTTCTAAACAAGTAGCTGATTTATTTTTTATATTCTATTCATGTGAAGTGCTCAAGTGTTAAATGTTCAAAAGTTAGAGATGTGGCTGCTTTGACTGACAGGAGAGCCAAGACAGTGAGGTGTAGCTTACAGCTGCCTGCTAGGACCCACCTCAACTAATCCAAGTACAGTACGCCTCAGTCAAACAGGCCCAGAGACTGGTTAGCAACGCCCCTGGCAACCTCTGACTACTAGAGGAAAATGATGTCTTTCCTGACCGTTTGGTGGAGGCTCCTGGTAGTCGCAAAGCGAGAGCTGCCAGGAAGCCTTCTGTGACTGGTAGCTGCGTTTTTGCTGTTGCTACGTTTTAAAGCATTTTAAAGGAATTGTCTAAAAATATATACCTGCCTTATGATACAGATCATCAAAGGTAAGTTTTAGTAAGTTCATTTATAGAATTTTATTGTTTTTATTTAGCACTAATTATATGTATCTCTTTATTTGCCAACAATGCTTGCTAGGAGTAGCTGACTACACCCGACTCTCATCCAGATTTGGCCACTTCTGTATTCGATAAACAACATAAACACATGAAGGCTGAGGCTTCAAAATGTGGAAATCAAAACCAGTGGTAGACATCATGGTGGCTACTTCCATCCTATGCAAACAGTCTTTGTTCATAACAAAATCCTATGCATGTTCTTGAAAATAAGTGTACACGTCTTACCTTCATGATCCTCACGCTGAGCTCTGCAGCCTGGTCCTGGACCTGCTCCAACTGCAACACCTGTGGAAAAGAACGTAACGGTAACGATGCTTTCTTGACGTGACTAAAGCTGTTTATTCTAAAATTCATAAAGGATTTCTTTGTGTTGAACCCTGGATAGTTATTTCATAGTTTCTGTTAACAGCAGGGTTTATACTTTACTACTTTGCGAAGTGCTGAATTAAAACCATCCAAGTTTTGATATCATTTCTGTTTGCAACAGAAGTACCGTGGCTTCAAATAAAAGATCATCACATAAAGCAACTCCACAGAGTGAAATTTCATTCCTATAAGTTTACTGCACTGTGCGACATGCACAAGGGCAGGACAAGAAGAGTGATGAATGTAGCACCCACTGAACCGAGGCCAGGACGCACAGCAGTTATTCCTCCACTACTTGTTCTTCTGCTACAACAAACTAACTACATTTTCTTCTTTATTTAATTTTTTCTTTTTGTTTTGTTTTCTACATCAATCTATTTACATCCCTTTTCTTCACAATTCCAACAGGGATCTTAATTTTAAACCCATCTCATTGTGCAACAAAGACTGCTGTCTTCAAAACATGACTAAAGATGATATCAGTATAATTTTTTAACATTGGTCACAGAGACCATGCGGCTAAGCTTGATTTATATTCACCAAAATTTGAATTTTCTTTTTTCATACAAACCCACTTCTATAAAAGTTTGGATGCTGTGTAAAATGTAAATAAATGCAATGACTTGCAAATCTCATAAATCTACATTTTTCACAAAAAGACAGCAAAAACATATCAGATGTTTAACCTGAGACGTTCTACTACTTTATGAAAAACAATTAGTTAGTTTGAATGCAATGGCAGCAACATGCCTCAAAAAAGTTCGGATGGAGAAACGAAAAAATTGAAAAGTTAGTGGTACTTAAAGAAGGAGCTGGAGGAACATTTTGCAACTAATTAGGTTAGCTGGTAAAAATAATAAATGTCTTAGAGAGGCAAAGTTTCACCAATCTGCAAAAACAACTCCAACTACAGAATAGTGTTTGTTACTGTAAAATTATGAAGACTGAATATCTTATCATCTACGCTGCGTGTTATCATTTACAAAAACCAAAAAACACAGAGCGATCTCTATGTACAAGGGGCAAGTCTGAAAATCAGTACTGGACTCTCGTGCACTTTGGTTTCAGAGGTGGCGCTGCAGTAAAAGCAGGCATGATTCTGTAATGAAAATAACTGCATGGGCTCAGGCACACTTTTAGAAAACAGTTTACAATATCATCGACCAAAAAGAAGAAGCCTGTGTGAAACACTGCCATCATCTCTGGGACAAAGCTCAGGTCAGACTAATGAAAATCTGAAATTATTTTATTAGAACACTGATGCTGCGTCCTCTCAGCTAAAGAGGAGATGAACCAGTCATATTTAAAAGGTATCTACCTCTGATAGTATGGGTGTGCGTTAGGAGTCAGTGGAACTGACACATTGCACATCTGGAAAGGCACAACAGATTTTATGCTCTTATCCAGAAGTCTTTTTCTTTCTGTAAGACATGCTGCTGCCATCGAACTCAACATCACCTCAGCGATGCTAAAGTTTGTGACAATGCCAGGAACAGCAGGATTCCCATTCATTCATTCAGAGGGACAATTACTGCAATTGAAAGGAGGCATGCCAGCCCCATAACAGCCTGTGTCTAACAGATGACAAGTAACTGTCACGTGTCAGTGTCAGCTATTTAAGTTCATTTAATGGATGAAGAAACTCATGACTATTGATTATCATGTGAAAACTTCTGTAGCTCTGATGTTTGCAGGGTATGAACGAACATTTGTTTCTCCGGGTTTGATTTCCAGGGGCTCTTTGAGTGACTGCAGCATCTGGACCATACACTGCTCAAACCGTGAAGGCTGCAAAAACATTAAAAACAGAGATTACAAACATGGGCTACATTAGATAACATCACACTTCAACACAGATTAGTTAAAACAGACCCACAAGTACTCAGTGGACTAAACAAATGCAATGAATCGCTGCCAGCTAGAAAGTATACATAGATATTAAACTTTCTGTGATTTCTATGAAGACACAGAGTGCTGCTTGATAAATTAACCAATCCTTACCAGGCTGGTGATTCCCTCATTATCTACCAACCAGTCTTCCTTTTCAGCAAGCCTGTTGACATCTATGGGTATAAAAAGCACAAATCGAAAGGGCCATCACTTGAAACTGTGCTACAGTTTTTTGAACTCAGAGCCGTTTACATGTGGAGTGTGGAGACTTTCATAAGGGGTCGTAAGTAATGGAAATATGAACAGATTTAAAGGTTTCTGAGGGAAAACCACATGATATAAAATCAAACCCTTTCTTCCCAGACCACAATTTGGTGTGTGCGTGTGGTGTGTTTGTGTGTGTGAGAATGTGCGTGTGAGTGGGGGGAGTTAAGAAAAAAAAACAGTCACTCTTCTCAAAATGACCATACCTAACCACAAGTGAAACACAGCCTGTCTGGTTTTAGTCTCATAACACTTTCTCCATTACTAACCTGGAAGTTGAATTAGCTAAAAGTGACACTTGAGGACACTGACCACTAAGCGCTTATTAACAAATTCACATGGTTTTATAAAAATCTGTCGTGTTCTGCAGGTTTTGAGTTCATGTCCTTTCGCATTCTTGTCTAGCAGGGGATTACACAAGTAACGGATGATAATCAAAGTGTGATTTCAGAATGACACAGCTTTTTATTTCTCATGTGGAGATTAATAACGTGTCTATGGTGACAACTTTTTTTTATTCTACTGGTAAAGATTCCCAATGCTGTTTTGCTTAGACCAACAAATACATTATTTGCAAGGGTAAGCAGGGCCTGGCATATTTTGCCCCATGTATCTGGTACAAGCAGGCATACTTTCCAGTAAACGTCTTCTTAACACACTCGGTCAACACATTTAAAAGCCTTTCAATGTACAATAATAAATTAGGTACAAATACATACATGAATAAATACTATACATATCTTTATTTTAAAAACCCAGAAAAACAAGGTAAAATGTAGACACTAGAAATAAAGATTTTAAGGATGTTATGAGCCCCTCCAGAGTGAGTGTTTCATGTTTCACTGTACATCAGCACACTAGCAGATGCCAAGCTTCGCCTCAAATATCATACCGATCTTGTTAAACTTTGACAAAACCTTGGTTTCTTGCATGTTAACTTTCTTGCATGTTAGCTTCTCTAGGATCCGCAAAGAAAAGAAGCAGTTTTCCTCTCAGTCTAGGACTAGAGTGATTTACAGGCATCTATCTGGCTGTAATCTAAAGCAACTGGATGTCGTTTACCTACCTACCTCCAGGTTTATTACTGGTGCTAATTTTAGTTCTCAATACTTCATATAATATGAAATTGTTAGATGTTTTTTGCTGCCTGAAAAATGTGATATTTTGGATAACTGGATGAGAAGGCTCTCATTAGGAAGCCATTGTACATTATTTATGTACTAGATGGGTGTTCAGGACAATAATGGGCTCAGTCCAATGATTGGCTCTGTCACATGAAGATTGCATTGACACAGCAAAAGCTGCTTTTAGTTTTTATGATCCTGCCACACTGAACATTGAAAACAAAATAAACTGTTTGGTAACTTGGAGTCAATTAAAATGAAGATCTTGATGAAAATATTTTGTCCATTACTGAGAGCTCTCTCACCTTCTGTTGTGTGCACCAGAGTCACCATGAGACAGTGAACTCTCAAATCCAGCAGAAGATCCTGGATCACCTGCAGCAAATCATTTGGGATCTCCATAGCAGACAGAGCCTCATGACAACCCCTGGATGAGAAACGCCAGAGAACAGAGGTCTGTTATTAAAGGCAAGGTAAGCATGTGGCTCCCAAATGCCTCCATTTAACCAAACATGTAAGCAAATTAATTACAGCCAAAGTGTGAGGACCTGACAGTGTGTATGATTTGTGTAAGCCATGATCCAGCCAACTCTGTCTTGCTCTCCCAGCCTCCATAAAGACTCAGCTCCCCTTGCGGCAAGGTGGCGGGTAAGAGAGCACCCCGAATGAGCTTCACGAGCCGACTGGTCAGCTCTTCAATCATTTTCTACAAAACAGACAACATACAGTATGTACTGCAGAATGTGTCTTTAAAAAACATTATCTCAAATTAACATTAGAGTAAACTGGAGTTAGAAATCCTCATACTTTAAAGTCATTCTGTCTCTGTCTGGCATTCTTCTTGGATTTTTCCACTTGCCCAGATTTCTCTCCAGTCTGTAGGGGAAGACACAAATACTTAGTCACCTCTGAGAAGTCCAGATTACTGACGGAAAATAGATTTTATGTTGCTTTCTATGCCTGCATTAGAGCAAACTATGATAATGCAAATGACATTCATTCAACTTTTCTTGAGAATAATCAAATAATTTCTCTTAAATGGAAACCCTGAAAAACACAGATATGGAATGTAAACCTGCAGAGGATTTCGAAAAAACTGAGTTTCTAAAAAAAGCTTTTATTAGCCTAGCCTAAAGTTTTCATGGGAAATATTCTTGTTCACGGAGACATTTGTGTATTACTAAGAACACCATTCGTTTTGGCCTATCAGTAGAAGCTCATTAACCTGAGTTGACTCATGGAAAATCATTCCCCTTCTCTTAATCCCAAATTAAATACCTAACTCACCAAAGGAATTTCATGAGATAATCCTCAATGAATATGAGTGAAACAAAGCTGAACTATTGAGCTAAATTTATAGCAATTTATTTATTATACCAGTTTTTATTGTCATTTATTTCAATTGTTGTATTGATTATGTGACAAAACTAATGTCCCTTTCATTCTTTTGCAGATGTTGTCCATAATGTGGTGTTAGCACGCGTATCGATCTACTGGTTAAAGATTTTCGACAGGGCACGGTCCCTTGATGGCACTCCTTTCCACACAATTTCAACAAAAACACAATTTTATTTTTGCTTTCACTACACTTTAACCACACTTTTGAAGATTATAATTTGTGCATTATAAAGCAGCTGGTTGTGTGATGTGTGAAATCAAAATGCAGCACGCCATGGAGAGGTTTGTGGTGCTGTGACTTTCCCACTATTTACACAAAGCTTTTTACCACCATCTCAGCCTTGCCCCTCTGACTTGAGATATTCTGACTCACTTCTAATCTTGACCCTCCAAATGACAATCACTGCCTTGAACCCCTATATTTACAAAAATAATGGAAATGACCACAAACAAAGATTTACATTTTTGGGCTACAGCTCCACAGGGCCACGTTCATCTCTGGATTATCTTGTGTGGCAAAGTGACCACTGTTGCTATAAAAACATGCTGTATGCAGGATTTCTGTCTACTTGGTGAGTATTCACCTCGCTAAAAAGACTTCCATTAACGTAGGAGATCCAAAGCTTCCAGAAATTGGGCAGCTGACCGATCACAACATCTGAAAGCTTCTCCACAAACTGCACCTGCTGCGGGGTCTCAAAGTGCCAATCTAGAAAAAAAGGACACACAGATGACATGATAGAGGATATTGGCATAATGACTGTGCAGTTCCAATATTCACATATCAGAATGGTTTAATTCCTGGCACATAAAGCTTAAGATCTTTGTTTTTTTTATTTGTGCCTTTACCGTACAGTGTGATGCAAGATTCCCCTAAACACTGTACACGACCAAAAGTGTTACACACACACACAAACAAACAAACGTACGTGTGTACAGAGTTTAGCGCAGACAGGGAAGCCCCCCTTAGAACTCAGTGTGTGGGCGAATCTGTGAAGTGCTGCACTACTCACTGCTGGATCGTGGCGTTCGGAGACTGCCCCCTCTCTTCAGAGACGCGGTGTGGCTGAGCCTTCCGAGGGCTGGTGGACGGGTATCCCCCTCTGGGTCCAGAGCTCCCGCACCCACTGAGAGACATAACGAAAGTGGGGAGGGATGAGAAATGAGCTTGAAGGGAAAAGAAACACATACTCCACATATTAAATAATCACATTTTCATAATTCCACATTCCTCAATAAGCTTAACGGGCTTTCACACAAAACAATCCCTCCCTACTTTCTTTATTTGTGTTCTGATCCATCTCAGCGGAGCGAATGTCCCCTTGTTTTCACGGTGGGGAAACAGAGCAGTGGTCTTTGCGAGTGCTGGGGTGAAGTGGGTTTACGCTGGCCACAATGTGCTCTGTCACATCTGATTCTTAAGAGCTCCTCTAGATGGCAACAGGGAGCTATGCAGCGGTAATGAATGAGAAAGTTCTGCAACCACACACTCCTATCGCTGCATGTGAGACAACGTTAGCAAATTGAATCTGTGAGATAACTTAATGATAACAGAACAAGGGGTGGCAAAAAGGAATGAAAGTGAAAGACTGCGGTGCTAAGAAGATCAAAATTGCTACAATGAAAATGAAACTTTAAGGACAGGTTCGTGCAACGCTGCACTACGCCCACACCAGTTTGTCTAAATCAATGGAGACTGATGAGCCACATTTCCAAAACATGTGTCTCTCACACACTCACATACACAGAAAAGCGTACTGGTGAGTCACAATGTTGAATGTAGTGTGTAAGCAAGAATTGAGAAATCCCCAAGCAGAGGAGAAAATTGTGGTTGAGGTGGCTGTGCACACAACACACCCATCCAGGCCAGAAAATGTAAGGAAATTCTCATTTGAGTCAGACTATCTGTAAACAGACGAGGCTTTCTTATATCGCAAATACACACAGACAGACACACGCGCACACACACACACACCATATGGTGCAATACAGGCTCTGTCTCTCTGAAGTTTTCCTGTCTTTTTACAGGGATGAGAGCTGCTGTTGACCCAGGTGGCCGCCGAATCCTCAGAATGGACAAGCACTTGCATTCTGAGGACTGCATGTGTTTTGCTGCTCTGTACGTTCAAAGGATTTACTATGCTGCTGCACTGCTTCTTGCTCAAATTTACAGGGGGAAACTATAGAAGCCTCTGTGTATGCGTGTTGAATAAACTGAGACAATGTGTGTCATCTATACACACTTCCTCATCGTGTCTGGGGCTTCTCTGCAGGCTGGATGGGTTCCTCTTCCAGAGGGGTCACTGACCTTGACCACACGCACACATACCTGCTTTCTGTCTAAGAGGACACAAACCTTATTCCCACGCTACAGAATACAAAAGCTTCACCACACTTCTCTTGAAAAACGCCCCAGTGTTTCACCCAGATTTTATGTGCGCACAGACAACGGGACATCTTGTCAGGAAAAGTAAAGATGGGACTTACAATAAAATCACTATTATTAATAATCTGTGACTTAAAGTTTTGAAATTCCAGGCTTTATGTACATCACAAAATTTCTGAATACAAGTAAAAAAGTTCCCTAATGAATCAATCAGTCAATACGACCACGCAAACACCTGTCAGACGTTAACCAGTATTATCACGGCATTGCTCTTACAGCAGCATTTCTGCAGCATAAAATCCCAAACACACCGTCAGAGTGTCTGAACAGTGAATTCCCACTAACTACTCACTGAAAACCTATTTTTCCAGAGGGAAAAAAACTCCTGTTAATTGTGTTGACATTGGCAGAAGAAGTGCCGCTCGAGAAATAAAAATACTGCAGCTTCTAATTGGATCGGGCAGAGTCAGATTGCAACACTGGGGCACGATGGGAGTGTTTAGACATACGGAAGCAACTTGCTATGCTCCCTCACAAAAAAACTTCAGCTTTCAGGCCTTTGTTTCTAACAAAGATGGATGGTTTTATTTTACATTTAAGGCATTTTATAGGGTAATTAATGGAATCGTGACTACACCAGAACGACCTCTGGCCTTATATTCCTGACTAGGAACAACAGTTGAAAGAGAAAATGACACCAGTTACTGCAAATATGCCTGATGCTTACAGCGGAATAATCTCTGCCATGTGTGATGCTGACAATAGCATAAAAAAAGCTAGTGAATGCATCTATATGAAGGGAAGAGGAGGCCACCAGAAGAGTGGGTAGCTGTGAGGTACCATTGAGGGGGGGGGGGTCCTATACAGAAGGAAGGGTAAGGGTGGGAAGGAAGGAGAGGAAGAGTGAAGCTGGGGGAATGCAGTGGATGTGGTTTTTATAATGATGGCTGCTGAAGCATTGCCTGGGTGGAGGCACGGGTTTCACACTTGGGCCAGAAGTGAGCAGAGGAGACCAGAGATGCTGAATATCTGCCAGAGGTGTATGTGAGGGGAAGAGGGGCGCTGTGTGACAACAGAGAAGACAGGAGACAGCTGTAACAAAGAACAAGAGCAGGGAGAAAAACAGGAAAGATTGCGTGTACCTTTCAGCATGTCTGTGTGAACACTGTGCTCACCAGAAGAATGACAGCATGGGTAATTTGTTTAAACACAACGGAGTGTTTTTTCACAGTAGTGGTGCTCTTGGCTTTCCACTTGTTTGGACCGTGTGCTTTGCTGGCACCCTAACCAAGCCTCAATATATCCCCGGGCTTGTAAGGTGTTAGGCATTCAGCAGCCACAGTCTGGATTGCAGGTGATACTGTGACCAAATGAACCCCCACCTTATCAAAGGTTGTTACACTGGGTGTCAGTGGGATTTCAAAATCTTCAATATAAATCTGTTCCCCAAAAAATACAAACCCTAACTGATCGCACACAAGTGCTGCCTGTCATTTCACTGATTCCATTTGCAGTGGACTAGGAACAAGCAAACATGCAAGTCTTTTCTAGGCAACGTAAAAACGGATTTAAAGAATGCAGATTGGACAAAAAGTTGGGTTTGCAGGAGGCTCTCAACCAACTCTCAACAGAACTGTGCACATCTATGAGAAGACTGCACAGTTAAATGTAGGTCATTTTGGTCGCATGCTGACTGTAACTACTGTCCTCTCAGAGGCAGACGGGTATCTTAAATGATGTTACCTCAAGAACAGACATCACTCTCAAAGTTCGGCTCCAAAAATGCAGTTCCTGGAATCACCACTTGAGGCTGGTTCAATAAGCAAGCCATCCTACAGACCTCAATATTAAAAGGCCCAACTTCACTAACATCACTAAGAAGCTTGTTTACAACCTGGTTTTTAAAAATTGACACTGACACACTGACAATTGATGTGATGCTTTGAGGTATGAGGACTTTATCAATAAGTTAACATACATGTCCATGCCAGCATGTGTGTTTCTGTGCTCTTTTTTGTTTTTTGCAAACTAGCAATTTTCTGCACAGTTGGGTTGGATGAGATTTCAGACTCCCTCTCCACCACATGTTGCTCTGCAGTGGAATGTAAGTGTGAAGTAAAAGGGGCCATCCCTGACATAATCATCAAGATGAAATTTAAATGTGGAGAAGTGGAGAAGTGGGGAACGAACCAATCCCCAGATCCATCAAGCCTGAGCCCCGGAAACCACTGTTACTTTTAGCATTAGACATGTTTATGTTCCAGCTGTGCTATGTGAAGCAGCCACCCACCCCACAATGGATTTGTGCGGGTGCCTCAATGTGAGTGTGCACGCATGCTGGCGAATCACTGGTCTTCCTGAGTGGACGGTTTCAGATCCACATTTTTCTGCTGGCTGATTTAACAGAGGAACAGCTTAATTGGGGTTAATTGTTCCAATCCATCTGTGAAGCTGTGTGTGTGAGTGAGAAAGCGGGTTTGTGTGTGTGCAGTAACATGTCAAGCGCTGAAACCTAAATCCAAAGCCAGTGCTCCATCACTTTCATCTTATTCATACATTCATGAAAAAATAAACACACAGGCCTCAAGCAAGCAGCACAGGCTGGGGTGAAGGAGGCCGGCGAAGGAGCAGGGAATGTAGGCAGAGCTCTGGAACGACTGAGACACTGCTCTCTTCCCTCAGCTCACGACATCCACCGGCTGCCTGATTGGAAATGCTAAATAGGGGCTTTTCACTACATGTGCAAAACGAATCAACTCAGACAAATGTGCATTTTTAGTCACCTCTCTGGCCACTGATGAACTCATCTCTGCAGTTCTGCATCAGCTGCAGGATCCACTTGTGCTGAGCGTAGATGCACTGCCATGCTGGATCTCCTGGAGCGTGTAGGTCAGACAGGTACCTACGAAAGCGTGGGACAGGGAGATGGAAGATGAGATGGGACAAAAAGATCAACAAAATTAAAATCCACACTTAAATGGGTGACAAATCAAAGGTCAGACAATAAAGAGTGGCCAAAAACAATAAAAGCTCTGGCTCAAGTCGGGGCAGGACAGCCCACTAATGTCAGCCTAAAATCCCCATTAGGTTTTACTGCACTTTGTCTTTTTGCATAAAGCGTAGAGGACGGCTAATTCAAATCACAATTCTTTAAAAAAAAATAAATTCCACCACAAACTCCTCACCAAGCA
The DNA here is from genome assembly GCF_963969265.1 of Rhamphochromis sp. 'chilingali'. Classification (NCBI taxonomy): domain Eukaryota; kingdom Metazoa; phylum Chordata; class Actinopteri; order Cichliformes; family Cichlidae; genus Rhamphochromis; species Rhamphochromis sp. 'chilingali'. Next base: position 28,743,616 of record NC_137934.1, read on the forward strand.
GGAAGAAAGGGAAAGTTGCATTTAAATGAAACGCTGTTTGAAGCACTAAGCATAAGATATGACTGTCACATTATCCGTTTTTTACTTCTCGACTATCAGAATGAAAAAAAATTCACAATGACGCCATCATGACATTTATAAAAAATATTTTTTTATGATATGCAATTTAGATTTTCCTGGATGGTGGATGCTCATATTAAACACGGTCCAAGTGTCAAGATAATGACACTCAGTAATCCCTCAGAGACAAAAGCTCAGTCCTCTGCTCTAAATGCTTCATTTCTTGATTCTATGTGACATCAATAAGAGTAGAGGTCTGGCTGTTAACACAAAGCCCCGCCCACCTAATGTACAAACCTTCTCTTGACATGGGGCACCGCATCAGAAGCAAAAACAAGCTTGTTTCAAAGACAGGATGACCTGAGAGGCTGGGCAAAGGCTCAGTATAAGATAATTGAGGAACATTTTGAACTCTGAATCATGCAGAGCAACTCTGGTCCAGTCCAGAGTCCAGGAATGAAAATGAGATGAGCATAAGCACGCATATATATACATTATGTGTATATATATATATATATATATATATATATATATATATATATATATATACACACACACACACACACACACACACACACACACACACACACACACACACACACAGTGGGGCAAAAAAGTATTTAGTCAGCCACCGATTGTGCAAGTTCCCCCACCTAAAATGATGACAGAGGTCAGTAATTTGCACCAGAGGTACACTTCAACTGTGAGAGACAGAATGTGAAAAAAAAATCCATGAATTCACATGGTAGGATTTGTAAAGAATTTATTCGTAAATCAGGGTGGAAAATAAGTATTTGGTCAATAATAAAAATACAACTCAATACTTTGTAACATAACCTTTGTTGGCAATAACAGAGGTCAAACGTTTACTATAGGTCTTTACCAGGTTTGCACACACAGTAGCTGGTATTTTGGCCCATTCCTCCATGCAGATCTTCTCGAGAGCAGTGATGTTTTGGGGCTGTCGCCGAGCAACACGGACTTTCAACTCCCGCCACAGATTTTCTATGGGGTTGAGGTCTGGAGACTGGCTAGGCCACTCCAAGACTTTCAAATGCTTCTTACGGAGCCACTCCTTTGTTGCCCGGGCGGTGTGTTTTGGATCATTGTCATGTTGGAAGACCCAGCCTCGTTCCATCTTCAAAGTTCTCACTGATGGAAGGAGGTTTTGGCTCAAAATCTCACGATACATGGCCCCATTCATTCTGTCCTTAACACGGATCAGTCGTCCTGTCCCCTTGGCAGAAAAACAGCCCCATAGCATGATGTTTCCACCCCCATGCTTCACAGTAGGTATGGTGTTCTTGGGATGCAACTCAGTATTCTTCTTCCTCCAAACACGACGAGTTGAGTTTATACCAAAAAGTTCTACTTTGGTTTCATCTGACCACATGACATTCTCCCAATCCTCTGCTGTATCATCCATGTGCTCTCTGGCAAACTTCAGACGGGCCTGGACATGCACTGGCTTCAGCAGCGGAACACGTCTGGCACTGCGGGATTTGATTCCCTGCCGTTGTAGTGTGTTACTGATGGTGACCTTTGTTACTTTGGTCCCAGCTCTCTGCAGGTCATTCACCAGGTCCCCCCGTGTGGTTCTGGGATCTTTGCTCACCGTTCTCATGATCATTTTGACCCCACGGGATGAGATCTTGCGTGGAGCCCCAGATCGAGGGAGATTATCAGTGGTCTTGTATGTCTTCCATTTTCTGATGATTGCTCCCACAGTTGATTTTTTCACACCAAGCTGCTTGCCTATTGTAGATTCACTCTTCCCAGTCTGGTGCAGGTCTACAATACTTTTCCTGGTGTCCTTCGAAAGCTCTTTGGTCTTGGCCATGGCGGAGTTTGGAGTCTGACTGTTTGAGGCTGTGGACAGGTGTCTTTTATACAGATGATGAGTTCAAACAGGTGCCATTCATACAGGTAACGAGTGGGGGACAGAAAAGCTTCTTACAGAAGACGTTACAGGTCTGTGAGAGCCAGAGATTTTCCTTGTTTGAGGTGACCAAATACTTATTTTCCACCCTGATTTACGAATAAATTCTTTACAAATCCTACCATGTGAATTCATGGATTTTTTTTTCACATTCTGTCTCTCACAGTTGAAGTGTACCTCTGGTGCAAATTACTGACCTCTGTCATCATTTTAGGTGGGGGAACTTGCACAATCGGTGGCTGACTAAATACATACATACAGTGGGGCAAAAAAGTATGTATATATATATATATATATATATATATATATATATATATATATATATATATATATATATATATATATATATATATATATATATATATATACACACACACACATACACATATATGTGTGTGTGTGTGTGTGTGTGTGTGTGTGTGTGTGTGTGTGTGTGTGTGTGGACTACAATTTTATTCTGAGAGACTGACTGACTGACCAACATGAGCCAACATGTGTTCTTATCATCCTCTATTAAAACAAAGGGGGGTTTGAATAGCTAGGCTCTTTCAAGTTAAGACATCATCAGATGATTCACCCCTCTGCTGTCACTCTAAAAACCAGCCGTTCATTTGTTTCTCATTACAGTGTATCTTTCAAAAGTTTGAGGAACAAGAACAAAACAAGCGCGCGCGCACACACACACACACACACACACACACACACACACACACACACACACACACACACACACACACACACACACACACACACACACACACACACACACACACACACACACACACACACACACACACACACACTCCACGTGAAGAGTAAACAGGAGCTGAGTGGGCGTTCAGAGCTGTGCCTAATGTACCAGGATGAAAGATGTTGCCATTTGCCATGTGGTTGAGAGCTGGTCTCTGTGATCCTGACAGGTTGGTCTTCACAATAATAAATAGGCAGAGACCACAAGTATGAATGGACAGATGGATGAAGTGGAAAAAAAGAAGGAAAAGAAAGACAGGGGGAGAGAAAAATAGAAGCAGAAATAAGAGAGCCAGACAACAGAAATATGACTGGTGAACTGAGGAAAGTGAGAGGGGAAAAAAAAGAAAGACGGAGGGGGGAGGAGGTTGAAGTTCTGGTAAACGATGACACAAGCAGACATCAAAGAAACCAAAGGGAGTGGAGGGACTTGTCATGACTTTCTGCTGGATGCTGACAGAGTAGACGTGTAAAGAAAAATATCCAAACTTGAACAGGGTCATAGAATTGTAAAGAGACCTGATGTATCTTTTTTGGTCATGAAGCGTAGACGGAGTTTGCAGCAGTTTCTCCAACAAGAGACTCCGTAGAGCTCCAATCCTCGTCTCAACCTCAGCGTACACTGCAGAAAAGTAGAGTCAAAACATTGGTAATCACCATAACAATCAGTTTAGAAAAAGCCACGATCTTCATGCAATTGTTGAAGTTAAAGCAGTTTACCTTTTTGGAAAACAGGGACCTCAGTATTGCCAAAGAGAGACTTTGCTTTCTCATAGTCATTGATCACAACATCGTAATCTCCCTGGAAAGAAAAAATAGTTCATTTCATAATGTACAGTTTTTTAACTCATCAATCATGAGACACACTTTGCATTTAAGCCTCTCTAGCTCCACCCTCTGGTTGACAATCATTTAAGCTGCATGTTAAAGCCTGTGGAGAGTTTATAAATCAGATTTGGACACCTATACACCCCAATAATAATAATAATAATAATAATAATAATAAACATTTGTAAAGATCAAAACTGCTTTAATTAAAACCTTTGCTTATACAAAAAAATGGAAATCAGGAAGTAGAGGGAAAAAAATTGTGTACTTTGTGCCATTATGTGGCTTCAACGGTTGAAGAGCCATTGTTTTGCTCTACATATTTATATGCTTATGTGCTGCCTACTACAGACATTTCCACAGAAACTCAACTCAAACTTTTCGAGAGAACCAAACCAGGACAATGTCCCAAACTGTCCTTTCTTTCATTTAGAAAACAGCAGGGCGCAGTGTGCTGTAGTCCCACACTTACTAGTGAAAATGAAGCACCGTTTCTACTCTTACTAATCATTCAAAGCTCTTTATTCTACAAGCAGCATTTACTCACACATTATTACAGCACTTTATGCTATTCCCTGCTTTATTCTTGTCACATCCACACCAAATCCAATCCAAATCCAGGCACAGGAAGAACATGGAAACTCCACAGAGTGTGAGTGCTGTGAGGTGACAATTCTAACCACTGCATCACTGTGCCAAGTACTCTGTTTGTTTTAGAAATAGGAACTGCCTGATTAGAGGCTAAGAGAGAAAAATCTTCAGCCCACTGGCTTCCTGCGACTTCTCCTGATATTCACCTTCTCTATCTCCAGATGTGCTGACAGCTGGCAGCTTTAAGATCATTTAATGTATGATTCAACTACGGCCCGACGAATCCTCATAGTGTGCCTATGATGTAACCCATGTGAGTGCACTGTGTCATTGGCAGCATTCACGCCTGTGCTTGTGTACATCTCCTCACATATATTCTGATAGTTTCAGCAATCTCCCTCGAGGAATATGCTAACATTTGTTAGCCCCCACATTTTGTTAATATTGAGTTTTTTAAATTGAGATGGTGATTGTGCTTCTCTCACTGATATACGAAAAAAAAATGCAGATGGAAATGCACAGGAAGAATTGATGTTGGTGAACAGGCTAATCCCAATAGCTGTGCACTGCCTGGACCCAACGTGTAGTAACATTTCTAGAGAGGTGCACGTTAGGTTACGCTGTAGGGTTTTAGAAGAGTTTGTGGTGATGATGTTGCTATGGCATACATTAAGTCAGGCGCTTGTGTTTCCACATCCAGCTCAGCCGATGAGGGCTGCATCTGAGGAAATAGCTTAAGTGAAGTGAAATGAGGTAGCGCATCTCATGGGGGGCATTCGTTTTTATTTTTCCACCAACTAAACAATAATAGGTCACAAGACTGTTACGTTTTGATAGTTACATTAACTGAAACAGGATTAAATGAATGGTATAACAAATAACCAGTCCTAAACATTGGCCAAAGTTTTCAGGTGCACAATACAAAACAGATGTTCATCTAATCCATAACTGAACAAAAAACAAAAGTTGGTGCTGAGGGCAGACAAACTGAGTAAAGGTGGGTTATCATCCAGAGGATGGTTCACGTCCTGTTTAGAGCTGTGTATTGTTTGCACTTGTTTTGCTGTTTCACATTGTCCACACAGGCTTTTTACCTTTTCTTTCTCACTAGTTAGGTTTAAGAACTAAAGAGTACTTGGTTTAGGAAATGATTGCGGTTTAGGTTAAAATGTGCCCATTAACACCTGAAAACAGGGTTAAGTACCTTCTGAATATTCCGTTCAATATTGAGTGGCAGGTTGAAGAGAAACTTGAAACGCTGCAGGACGTTGAGTGCATTGCGTGTGGAGTCAGCTTTGTCTTTCCGGCCCAAGACCTCCTGGAAGAGAGTATCGGCAGTATTGCTCGCTCCTACAAGAAAGACGAAGTGAGAAAGAGTGAGAGAGAGTGAAGGAGGCTGGAGAAAATGAGAAACTAGGATCCTATATAAATAAATGCTGATACCACATTTCCCTCTTATTGCTGGTCTCTGGTTTTCTTCCCGCTCTGGATGTTATTTGACACAGAGAGAGGAGCAGGAGCAGAGACTGAGCTGCTAAGGAGAAAGTGACGGCTATCTCTTAGTCAGGCTGCTTGGTGGGACCTTTGCACAGCTGACTTACTTCGTGGGTGGCCTTGGATGTGCCGTCAAATAGAAAAAAAACCCGAGTTCTTCTAATCAAAACAAAACTCCACCCGCAAAACAAAATCCCTGAAGGAAAAACAGCACGAGACCAAACAGGGGAACATCTAACATTTTTCCCTCACCAATCTTAGCTGTGACATTTCACAGGACTATTTCGTGATAGTCTGACTGGCGCCTACGGTAGTTTGAATCTCTTGGTTTTTGGGGGTGAACGATAGACTGGACCCACTGGGCCATGGGCCCTCAAGTCTGGGATGAAAGCTATGTCCGGCTACGAGGTTTATTTATACTAGAAAAGGGGAAAGGACCAGCTTCTTGACCCTCCATTAGAGCAGTCCCATTATCATGTGTGACATGAAATGGCGGACACACGTGCACGCACACGCAGGATCTGCACGCTAAAAACAGAACAATCTGCAACGGTGAAACAATGTAGACGTGTTTGGTCTGACGGCACAGTGCATCAGAGTCAGCGACAACTCCTGGATGCTGAAGGTGGGTGATCTACAGCACTGCGCTGGCTCGTCGCATACTCATTCTCTTTTTTAATGTAGGTTATTCCTGGGCAGTATTACCAAAGCCCCGTGTCACTGAGATGTTGTCAAATTCTGGAACTTTTATTGTATTATTAAGATTTCTAAATTAAAACACCCCCTGAAAAAGCATCTTGTGGGGTTTTCGTCTGCACACTGATTGAACACTTACTGTTGAGGATGTTTTCTAGCCGCTGAGTCATTGATCCCTCCACTTTCTCTGTGCCATCAGATTCCAGCTTCTGGTGGATAGCTGCAATAAATAAATAAATCACTATTAGCTTATTTCACAAAATTTAAAAATCATAACTTAAAGCATAGAGGGGTGAGAAATGTAAGACTGGTTTTACGTTCCCAACGCTGCAGAGTAACCAATCCCCGGGAACATTTTCAATTTCAGGAACCAAAGGTAAAACAAATAAACATGCCCTACCCCCGTGGTAGATGGCAGATAACTGCCTTGGTTCTCCACCCACAGATGCTGTTACTGAAGCCACACACCCCCATGGTTGTTCCCACGCAACAAGGACCTGACCTTGTCCCAGCGAACAACTGTATTGGATCAATTCACCTAACCAAAGCCATCAACAACAAAGTGTGGTGGTCTTGGGACATTTGGAGCCCTTTGACCTGGAGGTAATGTGAATCTTAAAATGTTTCCAATTTTGGGAAGAGCAGAGCTTGAGGTCTGTATACTAAAAATGACTGTACTGGGAGCGTGGTGGGGAGCAGGAACTCTCTGATGGTTTGTATCAATCACTTAGCAAGAAGAGCTTTACGCGGGAGAGGGAATTTTTTTTTTTTTTTTTTTAAAGGAACGAGGGGAGAAAAGGAGAAAAAAAAATAGGGAGAGAAGGCAGCGGGGCTACCCCAGTATATAAATAAAGAAGTGGGCAGCTGGGTGGTGAGAGCTGCAGTGTGGGTTTATTGACAGAGTAGAAGGGAGTTGGAGAGGGTTTAGAAGACTTTCTAATACGCACTTGTGAAGCAACTCAAATAGGCGACAAGCAGACACCTAAAGAATGAAGACAAGATAGAAACGGATGGCAAAAAAGGACAGTACACCTCTCCATTTCCTTCTCTTCATTTCTGTCCTCCCTCTGTTGTTCTGATGCTGGCTGTTAGCAGAGCTTGACAGCAGAGGGAGCGGGAGGCAAAGTGAAGGGGGAGCGTTCTGAAAATAAATATATGGGTCCGTTCTGACAGACAGAAGCCTCAAGGCAGAGACCGAGGTATTCCTAAAAACACCCAGTTCAAACATGCCATTGCCTAATCAGTATGGACGTCACTGGCCTCTTGCTCTTGAGCAGCAGAAAATGAGGCCAGATGCCGGTTTGGTCAAAAGCTCAGAGACGTGGGAGTGTATACGGGAGATGGCTGAATTAATAGGACTAAACACAAAAGAAGACACACGCATACACTCAAGGCTGCTTCACGTCTCCACACTCCTCCTTGCCCTACTGCCAGTTTGCGTGTCCTCTGCATGTGTCGCACACTGAAGATCTCATGACGTCACAGCTAACCTAAACATTAGGTCAGGGTCCGGATAACACACGAGCCAGGACCTGAGGAAGAGCTGCAGCTCCTGCTTAACTTCCTGGAACCGTCGAGGCAAAAAAAGAATAAGAATAAAAATACAGTGTCCCTGGTTTCTAAAGTCGGCAATGTTTTGACTCCAGCAGGGGATGGGGACTCGGGGAATAGGCCCTGGGAATCGTGCATTTTTGGAACACGGTAGCTATTCCGCTTCCTGCGTCAATGGGAGACTTCCTTTTCACACAACAATGAAAAACCACAAATTTCAACATTTTAGTGGCAACAACCCCAGTCCCTGACAGACTGTCAGTCAGTCAATCAGCCAGTTTGTCTGCGTCCCAGAAGCACGCAGACAAACTGGCTGACTGTGTGCGTCTGGCTGATGGCTTGGTCACATTTGTCACCGAGGCTCCATGACCAAATGTTCACTACAGCCAAACCCCATCCATGTGTGTGCTGGTTCACAAGCAGTGGGTTTCTTTTGTTGTTTGTTTTTTTAAAACTGCTAAACAATTCCTTTCTAAACATAAACAAAATACTTTGTAATCCACAGAAATTTGGTGGTATAGAAAAAAACCCCAAAAAACAAACAAACATGTACAAGTGAACAGGGTTTCTTCAGCAGCATAAAAATAACACCAACACAAAACACTACCTTAACTATAAAACAGAGCTCATACATGTCAAGGAATTTGAAACATACAAATTTACAAGGGTTTAGAGCTGCTTAAAAATGTACATTTGCAGCATTCCAACTCAAGTGGCCTCCAACATCAGGACTGGCAGGGCTGAGTATATCTGGCAGTAAGCTTGATCACCAAGTATAGTAAAAGCAATTAGACTGTTAGCTTATGTTACAGGAATCCATGCAATTTCTGGTCATTTCTGACCCTCTGACAAGAAACAGAAAATCTTTATTCCTCATTAAGTGAGGAAGATATTTACCTTTGAAGCTGCTAAAGCCTTTTTCAGAGGCACTGAAAATTTCCCTTTACAGAACGTAAGATTTCTACCTTTGTACTTGGTAACTAGCACACTTGACAAAGTTAAGCATGACTTTGTGTCTGATACCCTATTAACCTAATCCTACGTCTACCCAGGGCTGGTGTTCAAAGGCCTTTGTTTCAAAAGTGCAAACATGAATCTGTTTTTTTAAACAGCATCTGACTGACACTTTATTTGGTTGTGACTTCACAAATTAGTATTACCGAATGGAAATTAAAAACATGTTTAATCTATTTATATACATTTTATTTACATTAGATTTCTGTCGGTGCTCGGTCTTGTTATGTGTTGGTGAGCTTTTTCTTAAGCTCCTTTGTGCAGTGAACATGCACTCTTGCAATATGCTAGTGCAGCACGGTGGTGCAGTGTGCAGCACAGCTGCTTCATAACAAAAAGGTTCTGGAGTTGAACCGGCTGCTTGTCTGATTAGTCTGCAGAGGTGTGAAGGAGGACGTTTATTCAAAGTAAAGTTTAAAGAAACATTTTGTTTTCAACAAGCTAACAGGACTACTTTTCAGCTTTCACTTATTGTCATCACTATTTAGATGTTCTTCTCAGCTCGTTTTCTGCTGGGTAACCTTGTTTCTTGATTTGCCAAAGTCTAAATTAGATAAGGTGATATGAGATTTTATTTTGCCATTTGTGCTGGAGAAGCTTAGCTGTACTGGAGAGCAATTAAGAGGCAATTATTTTGGACAAGAAGAAGAGAGGGAGAGGCAGAAAGTCCACAGATGTTCAAGTCAGAATCCTGCTGTTTGTTCTAAACATTTTCTAGCTGCCTCATTTCTTTTCCTACATTTGGCTCCTCTCTGTTGTTTCCACCTTGTCGGCAGCAGTACACTTACATTGAAGAAGAAGAAAAAGCTCCAGACGTCGCCTATTAAAGTCATCAATAAAAATCTCACATGCAAGCAGAACTGAAAATAAACACGAGAGGAGACGAGAATGTTGTAATGGTGACGAAGAGGCTTGGAAGCATTCAGCAACTTCTAATGCAGCACATTCTGAACTACGAGAACACATAAGTGCCCTGTTAAGTTTTTCTATTCACTGTTAATTTTTTTCTAATTCTAATGGACACTTTTCAGATGAGGTTCATTTGGACCAATTCAGAACTGCAGAGAGCTGCCAAACATCGAAGAGAGACAAAGAAAGGATTCACAGTTGCTCTGACAGCTGTGTTAACGAGGTCTGGCAGTATAGCTGGCAGGCTCAAAAGCAGAATGCTGGCTGGTATGTTGGTTTGGCTGACCATACATAATGTACAAAATAGCTCCACTTGAGCCATCCGTTTTGGGCCTCCACTTCATTTTTTATGACTGAAAGCCAAATTTTGGCATAAAAAGGATGCTGCAGGCCTGCAATGAGTCATAGTGAGCAGACACGATTCAGGAAGTTGAAAAATGAATTTTTAGTCATAATTCCTCTTCAAACATGAGACAGTTTCTGTTCTTAGTTCACTAAAAATGTCTTTTGAAAATAAGTGGTCACACAGCTTGAACATAAAGAAATATCTCTAAGCAAAGCTTGAAAAATCTACACAGACGTTGAATTTCTTTAATAAAAAAAAAGGTTCTTTAGTCAACTGGAAGAAAGTTAATATGACAAAAACCAAAAACTGCTAGTTTACACATTAGGAAGATCAAAAACACCATTAGTAGTAATTTGAAGACAAATTTCATGCCATCTGATTATGTAACACTATATATACTACATTCACAGACATACTCCCGCAGTCACATACCTGTGACCTTCTGTTAGCTTAGAAATGCTCCACTACATTCAGCAATTAGTTTCTTGGTGTGTCTGCATGCAATGAAATGGTTGGCCATGTTGCGTACCGTCGGGTGAGCTGAAATATTGAGCCGTCTTCAGTTCTCTGGAGATGAAGACAGCCCCGTGCTAATCTCGGGGTGCCCAAAGATCACCGCCAAGTCAAATTTAAATCTTATTAAAGGCACTTTTTAAATTGAACTTGTGACATTTTTGGGGGAGTCATAGAAATATCAAAGAACAGAAATATCATTGGCTGGCACACAGAGCAATTTCCTTACTCAGCATTTCAAAACTTTAACCAACAAAAGTAACTGTTAATCTCAAGACATTTGTCATTAAGAGTGATGCTTCTCATTTCTACAGATTAGCAAGCAGGTGGCAAACAAGTTCAGAGGCCTATTGATACCCACTAAACCAAATCATGACGGATTTTAGTATTTTGGGGGTTAATTTTCTGGCTACAATCATTTAATTGGCTAATCTATCCTGTCAGCCAACTGTTAAGTCTGTTTATAAGTAAAAAGCCAGAAAGAGTTAGTCAACCTATGAAGTACGAGCTTAACAACACAGTCCTACTGGGAAATCTAAATGTGTTTTGATGCACCACCCAGGAGCACCACCCGTAATGTCATACAATGACAATAAAGAGATTCTTCTATTTCTGTTTTAGAAAGGTATTGTGTGCTGGAAATTCATGTGGTAATGTGACTATACTACAAGCATTTAAGATTTTAAAGGTCCATTTAAGACATCTGAAGAATGTTTAGGGGAACTTAGTCATCCTGAATTCTCTGTTGGCTCCACGTAAATTAATTTTCTATACAGTTGACACAAAGTCTTTGGTAGGTGCTGCCTTATATCCATCTCAGAAAATTCACACAAGCCAGAAAACATCACAATAGTATGTGCTTGTGAGTCACAGGTCACATGAGTCCATCCATGGAGCACTGCTTCCCTTCAACCCCTGGAAACTGTACATTTCCCATTGGTGCAGTGGGCACACAGTAGGCACGCTCAGTCTGAACGTGAGAATGACTGCGCATTGTTGCCATTGGTCATATTGGGTCTGTTATCGGCACTATCAGTCCTAATACTCTGGCGTGCATTGTGTTGGGCTGCTCCGTTTATTTAGATTCAGCCGCTAACAATGAAAACATTGCCTCTCTTCCAACCGCGGCACAAACATACGGAAAGCAATAATAATAATGATGGAGGCAGAAAAGTGTACATATAAATAGTAAGGGGAAGTAACTGAGCAGCTAAGGCGGGAGCAAAGGGTAAACAGACAAAAGTATGAATGATGAAGTGAACAATCGATTTGAGGTACCTGGCAGAGCGACAGCCGTCGGTCTCTGCTACCTTGAAATCTTTTTTGCATGCAGAGGTCAGTGAGTGTGTGCATGTGTGTGTGTGTGTGTGTGTTTACGTCGACTTTTCAGAGTGAAGCGAGAGACTGTGTGACAGGTGAGAGCTGATCTCATTTTGATGGAGGTGAATTAACTGTGTTGTGGTTGGCCAGTGCAACTTCAGTGCCAAGTAGAGGGCTTTCACGCGGCATCCAAATGAGCCTCTTTAATCAACTGCTGCTAAACCGCATGCGGGGGGAAAAAAAATCCAAAGACACACTCTTCCAAAAATCAAGAGCCATTTTCTAAGAGGAGAGTGAAGAGTGATGATTTGTAATGTAGTGTATTAATCAGACATCATTTGGGGCACTTCCACAGCACACAAAAATGTGTTAATTCCCTCACCTGACAGAGCGTCCTGAGCCTCAAAGAATGTACTGAGGCCTCCTTTCACATAGGCCAGACTCCCCTCGTTCTTCTTAGTAGCCTGCTTCTTCAGATTACTGGCTGCAATCTTCAACTGATCGAAGCTGTGAAAACAACAAAATGACACTGTCAGTATATCAAAGCTACAACTAATGATTACTTTCCATTTTTTTTAAATAAAGACATAAACCATGAAGGTTTTGTGCAACCAACAGCCCAAAACATACAGTCATATTTTTGAAACTTTGTGCGTGTGTTTCTGTATGCGCAGAGACACACGCACATCTGGGGGCACTTTGAGTGCGTGTGTCTGTGTGTCAGTCTCCTCGGTGAGGTTTCCTCCACAGGAAGAAACAGTCACCCAGTGAGGTCCAAACAGAGGCCCCTGCTAATGCTGAATCCCGGGGTCTGGGTTACTGGAAGGCTAAGCAGGGGGAGAGGAAGCCAGGAGAGTCCAAAATAACTCTCCTCTTCTCTGCCCTGACAGCCTTTTGGGTCAGCAGGCTGCCTTGTCTTCATATAGAAACTTAGTGAAGAAAATATAACCTCATTTCAATGGCACAAAACAAAATCATTTATTACTGGCTACTACCTATTTATGTAAATTACTCTGTGGTGATTCTCATCTGTAAAATTAAAAACAAACAACCCACCCCACTTTTGCATCTTCTTAGGTAATTTTCTCTATAATAATTATGTTGTTACTGTCACACAATTAGAACGTAACAGGTTATGATCAGTAAGAGAAAAGACAGTTATGCAATTTTGTGATAAACAGTACATTAAACTTATTTAACAAAACTGACTATATAGTAAATAGTGAATGACTTCAGATTCAGCCCATGTGTACATTTTTCAGTTTATTCATTGCCATCCCTTAGATTGCACTATATGGTGACAAATTATGATTATTATCATCTGACTATCAGATATTTATTACTGCACTGATTTATACAGGAATATTTGAATTGTTTCAGCTAATTGTCAAACATGATGGCGTCTGGGACTAGCCTGCAGACAACCTAAATCCAGCCTGAACTGCTACTTAACTCAATTCATTCATAATGATCAGATTGTTACACTGGAATGTTATATTTTTCCTTGTAACCTGCAACCATCTTTTAAATTAGCTGTTAACATACTAGTGTTAGTAATGTGTGGCCCTCTGATTATTTTATCCAGGTCAGTAGTTAGTAAAGTCATAAGATCATAGCAGCACTAATCACACCTACTGGCAAGGAGTAATATTGGAAGAGTTCAGTCAAAGAGGCACAACAAACCAGCAGCAGTTGCTGAAAATGATATACGAGCCTTGAGTTTGCTCTTATACCAGTATTAGTGTGAGTTTTACTGATGCACCTTATGTATTACGCTGTAAGCTCCTGTCTTGTGTCGAAGTAACTGAGTTAAAGAAAATATGAGCTTCAATTTTTGGTGGACCTCTGTGAAAGGTAGAGATATTTTACTGCTTGTTTTTCTATTTTCCTTTCCTCTTTCATATTGTTAGTTATGAGAGATGGTAGCTTAACATGAGTGACAAAGTAGGAGCTTGTGTACCTGGAGCCTGCATGGTTTTCTATGAGGTACCAGGTCGCAGAGAAGTTCTCACTGGTGAAGTCTGCGCTCATTCCTGGAAATGTCAGCTCCAAATCTTTAGGTGTGATTTTGCCTCTGAAAGAAGACCGAGAGAAAAAAGATGACGATAAAACTCGACAGTTAAATAAAACAAAAGAACAGAGTAAAAACTGTGGTGGAATTAAAATAAAGAAAATACCCGTATAAATGTTTTTATAGTAAACTGTGTGTGAGCAGACTTTCGTAAAACAATTGAAGTCATTTTTAAAAGTGACGTGTGGGAGATCAAGTTCTCCAGCAGGGGGCAGTATCTGGCGGGGATGTACTGTGGCTGGGAGAGCTTGGCGTGGGAAGTGCAGTGTGTGACGCCTGGTTCCCCCTGGAGGACCCAGTACTCATTAAGGAAGCTTGATCTTTACTAATGACCTGTGGCCTACACAAACTAAACCCCTCCCCACCACCACCACCACCACCACCCACTCTGCAGTCACACATATGTACAAAACCCACATAAACAGTGCAGCATTTAAGTAACAGAAACACAAAATCCATGTAAAAGAACACACTCCGTGACGTACTCGCACGCACGCACACACACACACACACACACACACACACACACACACACACACTCCAGTGTTGCTATCATTATGCACCTATTTAAATCTAATATACATGCCTCTTTTGCATGTCTTGTAATTTTTTCCTATTCTCTGCTGTAGTTGATGTTTTGTCATGTTTGCTGTCCTTATATGCACCTCTTTTATTAGTTCAGCTGGAGCCTTCTTCCTGTAAATCTGGGTTTTTCCCTTCGCACCATCCATTGCTCATTGGGGGCCTGTATGATGGCTTGGGAAATTTTATCTCTCATAAAGAGAGGACTTTTGCTGTGAACGGGCATGGCATCTACATAAAACTGAATTACTTCCTAGCCTGCTTGATTCCACTCGGAGCATGGATTGCAGCAGCTCTGGCTTCAACTTGTGATAAACCGTGCTCATCCTGTAATGATAAAATTTACTTCTGCTATTAATGCTAATATTTAAGTATGCAGGAATCTGACCACATACAGATGCCGACACCATTTTCTTTTATTTTGTCTTTGTAACTTCTCCATCTTTTGTGGCAAGCAAACACTAAACAAGCAGTTTTTCAGCTCCTCATCAAGTTGCCTTTGAACATTTAGCTAGGGCCAACTTTGTTAGTAAACCTTGAAATATCACCACTGACAACACTAAATGTTATATTTGACAATATGTTGACAAGATGCTCAGTTAACAAAGCTGGTGAACCCCTAATTTACTGGTCTTTGTAATGCTCCACAGGTAGCTTTTTATAAGCTTGGATATTAACAGGTATTACCCAAGCATTGTACCCCTGGTAGGAAATACAGCACACATAACAAACAGTTAATATTCAGTGAGTGTAACCATTTAATGCTCAATCTGTCTGAAGTTGTTCAAACACTTGGAAGTTTTAACTAGTCCAAGCATTACGTTATGAACAGCTGGTGCAAACAGCCCAGCTGAGTAACCTTCCAGGGACGTCACTACACAAAAATGTACACAAACACACAGACCAGACAGACAACAGGGTGATGCTTTATGATGAACAAAAACATCTCTACCTTCTGAGTGCCTTTGTGTCACAAATTAAGAGCAACTGCTGGGACACAGATAGCGATAGCGTGTTTGTATATTAAAATCAAAGAGACTCTTGTATGCTTCACATAGTGCCTGCTTAATGCATCCCTAGGAGCAAGTGAATGCTACAGCCTGTTTATGGGGGTCTTGCTCCTGACCATGAACATGACAACACAAACTATACATTACAACTTGTGTATTCCCTGCCAGGCACGTGGGAGGCAGCAGCATGTTCGCTGCTCTCAGGCGCTCTACAAATGTGTGGGTTTGCTGCCTTAGCTTTTATCTCTTTATCGCCATCCTGTCTGCTTTATACACAATTATTGTGTTTCCACTGCCTGTGTGAGCGGTTAGAGGCTGTTCAGCCATTGCTGTGCTGGCATAATATTTCAAACGCTGGCATATGGGGAGAGTTTGTTTCTGTTTAGGGATGTAAACCATGACTCAATGGCTGGAGCACTTGTGTTTATGGCGGTGGGATTGTGCCGAGCCATTTTTCTGCGTGTGTATTTGTACGCTCTTGGTTCATACTTGTCTATGTCGATGCCCAGGGGGTTGCTGGGGCGCAGTGACAGCGGAGAGATTCCTTTGTTGCGGTCTGTCCTGAAGGTTAATTCATCCACCCATACTGCAGACTGATCTAGGATACCTGCGGACAGGACAGGCGAGACGCTGTGACCGAGATATCCTCCATACTACAGATGTACTCACACACACACAGACAGTGACTCAAACATGCAAATGCACGACAAATATGCATTTATTTTTCTGTTGTAAATTATTTTAACTTAAATTTAGTACAAATTCTGACCACTGTACTCTGAAGATACAGTACCTGACCTAATTAATTACACAGTACACTTGGAGGCTCTTGTCAAGGAATTTATAGTGACTCAAAACTTTGCAACTTCACTAAAAACATGCAACATATACATGGCACAAAGCATGTGTTGAAAACATACATTCTTTTGGGGTATGAAAAACTGACGAACATGGCCGGCCTTAGTTAAACGCTAATGCCAACTTTGCAGCCAAAAGAATAAACACAGTCTGCACATTTGAGCAACATCGCTGATGTGTGGTCGACTTCAGCCAATCACACGTGCCTGTGCCTTTTCATCAGTTTCTGGTCAGAATGTTTCAAGTTAAATAAACAATGTGAGTTCATCTAAAAAACATCACTGATGTGTGGCTGGCTTTAGAGAATCACACATGCCCAGTTAGTCCTATTCTTTTTCTTAAAAATCATTAATTGTTTTATCAAAATTATTATTATGTTTTTTTCAGTTATGGCTATTTTTTAATGTCCTCTCCCTCAGGTCACTCATTTTTCTCCATTTAAGGTTGTTTTTTGCTTTACTCAAATGCTTTAGCGTGCCATTTGTGGCTAAATAACCCAAATGTTGAATATCTTATAACATTTTATATACAAGAAGAGAAACACAATGAATAAAGAGAATTTAATGCTAAACTAATGTAAATAATCATTAGCTGTAGCCCTTGTTTAAACTTGCATCAGCTCCTTTTGTCCAGGCTAGCACATAACAAATGCCATGAGGGTGATATCTCAATCTTACCAATCCTCTCTGGCCTTATTAGTTTAAAAGAGACCGTAGAGGTGCCGAGACCTCCGGACTTGGTGGTGACGATGATCTCTCCCTTGTCGTCTTTGGCAGGTCCCACGCGGCACACTATTTTGCTGGCCGACATCCACTCGGCTGTCAGCAGACAGTTGTGACCGCAGATGGACAGGCCTGAGATGGAAGGGAGAGGGAAAAGGTGGAAGGAGTGAAAGATACAGACATGCAGTGACAGTGCAAACAAACAAACTGCAGCACACGCAGACACACAATCTAAAACAAGAGGAGCTCACTTTAGGCAGCTCTGACGTCTATCAGCGAGTTTAGTCACCCGGGGTCAAAGTTCAAGTTGGGGTTGCGATGGGTGTGGGTGGCCTTGATCTTCCTTCCTCTCACTCAGCTCCTTTAAGCTAATGAGTGCCACTTCAGTGCTAAGTGGCTCATTACTTTCACAATGTGCACTATGCCCCTGCATCTGTCATCCTTTTTTAAAACCCCTAACTAATACTATTTAGGCACTAGAAGGAATACACAAGGATTAGTTTGATATTTCCAGCTGAGGGGATTCAGAAAGCTTCACGTGTGTATAATCAAACGTTACAAAAGCCCACAAGAGCCGATCAACAAATAGCCCATAAAACCGTGAATAATATGCCCATTAGAGCCCCATTTCCTGCCTCTGTTCTCTACTGGCCACTTTGTTTGAATACATAAGCACTCACACACATTTGTGCATATCTAATTGTATAATTCCAGGCCCTGGGGCATTCATGGTTAGAAATAGACCTCTATCACTGGCCAGTTCACGGCTTGCCAAGTGTGTGAGTCTTCTGGACTGCCCCCTCCTTTCCTCACCTCCAGTAAAATCACAGAAGTAGGATATCAGTGTGATGACAACAAGATGGTGGTAGCCCACCTGTATAGCTGTAGAATTATGTTTTTTGTTTAATGAAAAATAACGTGAAAACTAATTTTCACATTAGTGTATGCTAGATTTGTAAAGTGATCGCAGCAAAATGTTTTTTGAGAGTAATCAGTCACACAAAAAGCAAAACAAAAGTCAAAAGTCAAAGTTTATCTGGCGAATTTGGACTTTTTTAATGGAGAATTTCCATATGTGTGTTTGTGTGAAAAAAGTAAAGGTCATTCTAAATGTATAAAGAATTTACAGTACAAGAAACTGTGATTACAACTGCAACAAAAATGAAAGTAGGTATTATATTTTAAGGACTTTATGAACAGTGTTGGTCTACTTTTGGAAAGACTTCTATTTTTCCATATTTTTCAATGCTTTCAATATTTGTCAGAAATTAACAGTTGAGTGTTACTCACATGTGTTAAAAATTTGATACAATATTGATTGCATATTTGGGGATTAAATGAGTAAAGTTTAAACAGCTCTGTGCTAAACTTATGAAACTGTTGTGAACTGGTCATGAATTTCTTATTCCAGAGCAGAAAAAAAAACCAGGTATAGTTCCTGTTTTACATACTAAATAATGAAAAAAAAAAACTCTACAGCAGCTGCTTTAAAAATAGGGATTGGGGCCACATCAATAAAAGAAGCGAATGCAAGTGACAATTACAAAATATTCAAACCAGCAACTTTCTCTCAGTGAACCACATAGTAATACAAATAGTAAATAAACATATGAAAATAAGTCATCATTCATTATTTATAGTTTTATTTTCACTCCTGTTAATTAATTAGTTAATGTGTTGATATCTTGTGTAGACAGTTCTGTGTACAGATCTAAAAATGTTGATAAACTGTATATTTCTGTATTATATTCATTTGTAGAAATACATATGTGCACATTTGAGTATGGAAAAAAAACAAAAGAAATATGGATAATTCGCATGCAAAACAGGACCAAGTTAAATATGGATGTCACTCCCCATAAAAATATCAATACTGTGTAACAGACATTTATGTTACACAGTACAGGACAGACAGTGTGGTTAGCTATGTGGTTAGAAAATGGATTACCGATGAGGTCGGCTGGGCCCGTGCCCAGGTTCTCTCCACGGATCGTGACTTTGGTCCAGGCTGCACCTTCTTTGGGCGATATGCCCGTGACGAGCGGGGGCTGCCGGGCTCGAGACATGGTGACCTGAGGTGAACAGGTAATCTGGGTCAATCAGCACCTGGACATGGCAAAAGAAAGCGAGGCATACACAACAGAATGAGGTCAGTAACACGGAACGCTGCACACTGACAGAGCAATCTGTGTAAAAATCAATGAAGCAGCCTACAGACCGAACATTAAACAGAGGTTTGGACAATCAGTTAATTAGTTCAAACGAAAACAGTGTTAAAGTAAAAACATGTGATTTTTTTTGCCTGATTTTCTACTGTTAGTCTGACACCTTTCTGTTTTTTTTAACCACTGTTTATTCATCATAAAAACCATTTAAAGCTTGTCAGCTTGTAATGTACAGTAAAAGCAATCCGCTATCATTTTGACATATTTAAAGCACAACATATTGATTTAAACTGACTGAAAATATTTACCATTTATAATACTAAATAATTACTGCCCCACGACTGGGCAAAGTATTGTCAAACGACTGCAGTGTACAAGCATTCCCAGCATGAATCTGAAGATCAGGGGAAGAAAAACATCTTTGTATGTCAACATAGAACCATAGCAAATGAATGTAAAAACATTATCCTAATAACAAAAAATGTAAGCTTTTTTTTTTTCTGAAATTCCCCAAACATTTCTTACTAAATTTCCAGGCAGCTCAATATTATGTTATTTAGTACTGACTAGAGTTGGCAAAATATGAGTAACATTTTGGCTGGCAGCTAGGGTTCATTTTCCACCCTGAACTTCTCCAAACAATGTATGCATTGCAGCAGTTATCTCTCAGATAATAGGAAAAATAGAGACGCTAGCCAAGAATGAAGGAGCAGACAGAGAGCAGGGAGGAAAGGAAGAATGTAAACCTCACAGAACAGGATAAATAAACCTGGCCTCCCCAATCATTCCACATAAGCCCACACAATGCTGAACAGATTATGGCACCAAAGAAGGAGCACCCATGCAAATCAGTTCATGTTGGGCCTGAGTAAAGGAAGACAAGGAAAGGTTCCAAATGACGGAAAAAAAATATGAAAGGATGTATTTCAGCAGCACAGATGTTTGCTAATAAATTACTGCCAGGTCTCAAAAAGGCTGACCAGTCAAGACTCTCTGAAACAGCTTGAGAAAGGCTTCCGCCCTTTTGCTCGGCAGCCAAAACACGTTCTCCACAAACAATTCAGGAGTTCACACGGACTGGACCTTCAGTGTGTTCATGCTGGTAACCCTTTGCACAGTTATATGGCCAATAATTAGTTGTAGGTGTACAAGTTAGACTTCCAAGAATGAACAGAGGCTCTTAAAGTCAAGGAAATAAAAATCGACAGAGCACAACATTTGGTTACTCTGCTTGTTATAAAGACTACAACAAAAAAGTGAAACTTTCAACACCTGCAGCAGGCTCCACATATGACACAAGGTTTCCAACAGAAAAGTTGTTAGCCCTGAAACACCAAGGGGCAGTGGGCTGGGATTCGCTAGGATTTAATACTGCACTCAAATAATTTAACTCTATCTATGACTATAACGCTAACTATTAGTTGTTAGACACAAGATGATGATTTCCCACTTCCAGCATTTACTTTATTCTGTTAGCCTACATAAAATAACATCTGCCTGTTTTTTAATCCCATTTCTAACTTCTTTAAAGTTTTAAAGCTGATTTTTTTTCACCTCAGTTTATCAAGAATAGCAAGATAATAAGATAAGTTAAATTTAATAATAATAATAATAATAATAAAAACACGAATAAATATTCACACATAATCCTGGCACGGGGCCAAAAAAGGCAGAAACCCTACATCAGGAACCATAAACTACATTTATGGGTGCAGCTTGTGCTTATCTTAATTTAACTGTTCTTTTTGTATGCTTTTGTACAGGTTACAGACTCTCACAAACTTTTTTTCACTTGTATTTAAAGTTCTCATTAATATGCAAAATAGTTGAGACACAATAACCAGTTATAGATCAGTCTGACTCACAGCATTATTAATGTCACAATAATTCTGTGCTTTTGAGTTTTTTGTGAAAACAATTTTTATTTTTTTTTTAGGTATTATTATTAATATCTTATTGAACAAGATTAGATATTTATTTATGGTTATGACTGGAGGGGTGAATAACAATAGAAAATTCTTTATCTTTTACATGAAATTATTTAGTTAACTAAATCTAAAGTGTGCAAACTTCTTTATTCAAATCTGAAAATCTAAAACCATCCTAAAATAATAATAATATGCTATTGATATGTATGCTGAAGATACCCAATCAAGTTGCTTTCTTTTAAAAGATTACATAATAAAATTCAACTAACTTAATTTTATTATTCATTTAGTTGAATTTAATTCAACTAAAGACATATTTATCAATTATCATTAGTTATATCTACATTCACAATAGCTTTTGATTTGACATGGTGAGTGCAAATAAACCTTTCTTTCAACATGTGCTTCATGTGTGTACTGATGATAGCCAGTGTCAGTAATGCACATATGATAACATTCTTAATATTATTTATTATTATCAATCATTGTTAATAAATGTATAATTGATGAGGTTTAGTAAAGTAATGACCGTTTTGCAACATCCAAGCACTTTTACTTTTTCAAACACAATAACTTAAGAGTAAAAATCTGACATGGTGACAGTCCTATATTGAACAGCAAAATATTCTGTGCCAACTCAGGAAAATGCCCATGTAGCATTAAAAAGTTGTGAAACTTCCTGTAATAATAATAATAATAATAATAATAATCACTAACCTAAATTAATGTCTATACATATTCTGTAGCAGCAATTACGGTTGAGACGCATCAAAGCAGAACTAATCACATGCACCTCACAACTCAACAGTTGCTGAATATTGGACATGTAGCACTAGAGTTTAAGGAAACTATATTTAAAAAATGGCTCATGAAAAAGCAAAAATACAGGAGCACAAAGCAACCTCATCTCACCCCACTGACACACACACACACATGCACACTACAGCCCCTGTCCCCAATTACCCTGACATCGAACAGTTAACATAAAACCTCCAGCGGGATTTACCTCATGTTGTTGCTGCTGCCCTGTGCTTGTCAGAGGAAATGGAGGGGCTATGGGTGTGACATGCAGATGATAAGAGGTTAACAGGTCTAAAACAAGAGCTTGGTATATCCATCATCAATCCCACATGTTTAGAGTGGGAGCAGCAAGGGTGCAGAGGACAGAGCTCTTTATTTTCTATAATTCTAATTTTGCATTCAGGAGTGTTTCTATCCTTTCCCCACTAATCTTGGAAATACACGTGCACAAACACACAGATAGCCTGGCCCCACACACACACACACACACACACACACACACACACACACACACACACACACACACACACACACACTGGGCAGAATGACAGCTCAGCTAGGTTGCGTGCGAGGGGCCCGAGCTGGTGTTGTGTGGTCTCTGCGTATGCAAGTGTGTGGAAGGATCTGCAAAGAGGTCCATGCAGCTCGTGTGTGTGTGTGTGTGTGTGTGTGTGTGTGTGTGTGTGTGTGTGTGTGTGTGTGTGCGTGCATGTGTGTGTGTGGTCTGGGTGTGTGGTCTCTGGCGCGGGCCTGGGGAGAGCCTGCTGACGGCTTGGATGAGAAAAGAGCCGCTGTGTTTACTTTACTCTGGGGGCTGTGCATGGACACGGGAACACTGCCCAGACCCCTCTCTATAACAGCAGCGTGCACGCACACACATGCGATGCACAGAGTCACACAGAAACTACGGAGACCTCTGCACAAGTCTCATGTCATGCACCACTACAAATAAACTGCAAACAAGGTAATAGAAACTATAACTTCATACGGGCAGAGGCTTCACTGTGAATGGATTTTCCTTAAAGTAGCATGAAAAGAAAAACAAAATCTTAATCTCCAACTGGAAACTTATGAGGCAGGCAACATTTTCTGCAAGACTTGCAGAGGTATCAGCCTCTAGGGGGCATTAAGATCCTTAAGATGATACCCCACTTAATTCTAACAAGTGAGGCCAACAAACAATGATGATACATTAACAGATTTAGCCTCTTTCGTCCTGCTCAAGTCTCCTCCAACCATGACCTCCTCCCCGCCTTCAATACCACCAACTCCAACCCTTCTCTCTCTAGTACTTAAAAGGCAGGTTTGTTTTCCTTGGAGGCTCACTAACAAACAGCAGGGTTGGCTCTAATCTGTATGGAAGCTGTGGAACTTCAAGGTTTAGGATCTTTTTGCAGAACCACTAACAAGTGACCACCCTTCCTTGGCTCAGCGCTGGAAAATGCAGACACAAATGAAAGACTTTCCATTAAATCTCTAAAATAGTTTTGTCAGATAAAACCATTTCATTGTAACATTTTTTGATCCAACAAAAAACAACAACAAAAAACCCCAGAAAAGATATACATTTTAGAATCCCAATGGAATGTCTTGCATATAAATTGAACATTTGATGTGGATATTTTTTATTGAGTGCACGTTCTGATCTGATGCATTAAATCAACAGGCTACCAGCAAGTATGTTACTATTTCCAGTATTTTTCAAACAGGATTAAATCGGGTTTATTATATATTATGATCAAATGTATAACAGTTAAAGAATTATATAAAAGAATATTGTTGCAGAATGTTTCTGGTTTTAACATAATTACTGTTAAAAGCATAAACAGTCCAACTCATGTTGACTACACTTTACTGTTACTTCAAATAAGGTACTAGGAAAAAAAGAATCCATTAAAATGGATTCATAAACCATCATCTGATGTCACTAGAACCTTAGAACTGATGTGTAGCTGTAATGAGCTCAAAATGTAAAGAATCAGTCTGACAGACTCGAAAAACAGAAGAATTTCTCAACTGACATAGTTTCACTGTACTTCAGTTTTTTGTTAAGTGCTCCATTGTCTGTTTTTATTGTGTTCAATTAAAACATAAAAAAATGACCAACTACAAATCAGCTTAGCCTGTAAATGATGTGTATTTGTCTATATATATATATATATATATATATATATATATATATATATATATATATATATATATATATATATATATATACACACACACACACAAATAAACAATACAGGTAAAAAACAGGAAGTTGTTTTAAGGCAAATATAAAACAGAAAACAGACATTGGCTAATTCCAGCTCTTCAAAAGTGAGGATTTGTAGCTTTTCTGTGATATTTGGATTTTTCACTGGTGGTACTGGTTTACACAAACAAATGAATGTAAAACCATCTAATTCACGTCTGAATGACTGGTATGAACATTTTTACAAATGACTGCAAAATTCTGGGCTAATATAGATATTAAAAATAATTTGGAGGGGATATCCGGTACCAGTACCCAAAAAAATTATTTGAAGATATGCCAATATCACTAAACGAGGCCGATATATGAGTCCATCCCAGACATTTTCATTATTTTATTATTATGAATTGAAATACAACCACTAGATAAAGGAAACCAAATAATAGCTGAATATGATGAGTTTTTAATTTAAATGATTAGCTCCATATCAGACCCCAAACATTTCTCTCCAATTTTTTTGTCTTTGGTGAAAATGGAATCAATGTACTCCCAATAGTCTTCCAGGAAATGCCCCCCAAAATCTTAGGCTTTAGACATAACTGCTATTGATATATGGCAGAACAGTTATGTCTACCATGGGTGACCATCTATGGTATCTGACCAGGCATATGAACACATGTCATGACTACAGCGTTTATACCGCAGATAATTAGCTACTGAGTATTTAAAGGTGATCCACATATGGCAGTGATTGGTGTGTGAATGTGTGTGTCAAAGGAAGAGTGTGATAGGTTTAGTGGGCACAAAGGGACCCATTTAGACAGCTCATCACACTCAAAGCCCCCCCCCCCCCCCCCCCCCAATCATTAGAAAATCTAACAGGCTGTTCTAGTGGCTCGGTACCTCTTCCAGACACACATTCACCATTTCACGCTGTGTATCTAACGTAACCCAAACACCAGATTCCATCAAAGATTCTCCCCCCCCACTCCCCTGAATGCACAGAGCCGGCCAAACATCACCCAGCTTGAGATGACTGGCCTGATCACACAGCCTGGGTGGAGTCTGAAAAAAACCTCCTCGGTGTTTGCTCACACCCAGGCTACTGCATACCTCTAAGGTGTAGATATGGCCATGCAGCTCAAAGCCAGAAAGGGACCAAATTCCAACAAATGCTGGAACTACTGACCAGTCATTTTGATAATGAGTCAGCGCTTCTACTGCGAGCAGCCAGTCTCAGCCCTTACGGAGACTTTTCCGTGACAGAGGAGGAGAGAAAATGATCAGATGCGTGCTTCTGGTTCACTGGCCAAGCATCATGATGTCTGCCTACAGGGTCTGTTATCTTTAGGGCTATCTGTTTATTTGTTTGTTAGTCTCAAGTGCTTTACTAAGTTATGCCTAATGAAGCAGAGTCCCCAATTTCCCATATAAAAATCCTGTACTAATAAACACAAACATGAAGTATAGGCCTGCAAATGCAAGACAATGTTTTCAGAGGATTAACAGGCTGGAGACAGGCGGCTCTGCCCAATGACAAGGCGAAACTGAGCAGTTTGAACCTTCATAAGCCAGGTTATAACACTGCTGCCCCAGCTTTTTCACATTTAAAAACAACACATCACCAGCGTGAGAAACATCCACTCATATACTACCAGGAGTTATACAAAGACCGCTGCTTACACTAAAACACTTTGGTGGGCATGTAATTAATTATTAAGGTTTACACCATCAAGTCATTTACTATGTCTAATGCTTCACAAAGCTGCCAATATTGTGTTGAATTTACACTCGGTCTGTCTAGCACAGGGATACAGTCAAACTCATTTTTACCTCGAGGACAACAGACTGCCCCACACATTTTGATCTTAAATGGGCTAGATGAGTGAAACTACCCTTTTTGTCAGTGTACAGATGTCTAACTGAACATTTAAACTCTGAGATAGGTTAACATAAGATAGAGACGTGCAATTGCAACAGCACACCTCAGTTTTTCTACATGAAAATGTGTAAAATTACAGTAAAAGTGTATTTATAAAGAATACTTTTTAAACTGAAATCTCTGTACACAGTGAAAAACATGAACTTTTTTGCCATTTACTTGTTTATTATTTGACTACTTTGGTGTACTATGAATGGCTGTGGGGAAGTCATTATCAGCAGGAAAAGCTGTAAAAATTATACAAATATAGTTAAAAGTCCACAAATTTACTCCCTCCATCATATTTCCCAAAGCCGTCCAGCGGGTGGGACTGGAGTCTTTGCCGGATTCTTCCCCCCAGGTCTTATGTTTGACATCCCTGGTCTAGCATATGAATATTGATATACGTCTATCACTATTTCCCAATGCTCAAGTTTTAAACCTATATTTTGTCTTATAAACAACCCAAATATTTATTTTAGTACCACAGAACAACGCTGAACAATTACTTGATTTCAAAGCCAATTCATGATTAAAAACAAAATCCACTTAAGCAATTTTCAAAGAGTGCAATTTAGGGTATTTTTCCCCAAAATAGTAGCATTTCATTTAATGTAATAAATAAAATAAGTCTAATGTTTTGTCCCAAAAATGCAATATTTACTCTTTAAAACCAATTTCCTATTTTTGAGTCATCATTCTTGTATTTGAATTTAGGGCAAATGATGTTGTGATGATAATCCATGTTTAACTGAATATATATTTCTCTATTATATTGTGAATACTGATGGAAGACTTCATTTTATAAAATCATGCAGCTAATCTAATACTACTACTACTAATAATAATAAGTTATATTTTTTCGCCAAATCATAACTCACATTAAACGTTTTACCCCGTTTGTCAGAATAGCTGGGGAGTGTATTGTCAAAAAACAAAACAAACAAACAAAACAAACCCCCAAACTGACCAATTATACAGGGCAGCTAACATTTATTTTACTTTACTTTTACTACACTTGGTGACTGCTGGTACTAGTTTAAAAAAAAAGAAAGAGGTAAAATAAACCTCATAAAATAAACAAATCAACGAAGCAGCAATATAGCAAGCAATCTTGAGGTGAATGACGGCAGCGAGTCTGAATGACGTGATTCCAGTGTTTCATCTGTGATTTGTGTTGGTGTACATGTCAGACAACTGGCATGATTTTAGGTCATTTAAATGTTCATACATTGTTGAGTGTTTGGGTTTTTTATGATACAATTGTAACCTGTAAACAGGTTTCAGTTCACTTCTCCAATAAGAGAGCCTTTGGGATTTTATCTGCCTTCTAGAGAATAATGTTACTCACCTCTGTTGCAGTCTCATATGATGTTTAAGAAGAGTTTATATCATTTCAGTCTAAAATAAATTAAAATCTCAAACAATCAGCATAGAGCTAATATATATTAAAGTCCAAATAAAAAGTTGCAGGTAGAGCTGGGCGATAGAACGATAACGATATGTATCGCGATATAACTTTTTCTCGATAGAAAAATTAAACTATCGCGATAGACCTCGCTGCTCTTGTCCTCTTAAAAAGAAAAAAAGAAAAAAAAAAGAACAGCCAATCCAAATTATGTAGAGCAGAGCCGAACCAATCACAGCCGCAGCGTCACGTCACGTGACTTGTTACGTACAGCACAAGTGCCAAGCCGCACATGTGTATTTGTTTGGGAAGCAGCCAGCCACCGTACCGCCCAGGTAATGGAGGAAATGAGTGTGCCGACTAGAAAAATCAACCGAGCGTGACCGAAGGTTACCGAAGAGAAAACAGATGATGGTTCCAATGCCGGAGAGATTGTCGAACGGAAGAGCCATAGAAGTTCCGTAGTGTGAAGGTATTTCGGCTATTTCAAGTCTGACAAAAAACAGAGTAGCGTGCACTGTAAATTGTGCCGAAAGCAAGTCTGGAAATACAATAAACTGGTGCATGCGCTACGTCCACACGTACCCGGGTATTTTTGAAAACGCAGATTTTTCTATGCGTTTGCACGCAGCGTCAAAGGTGTGCGCATTTTTTGACGTCACACTGTGCACCACGTTATTGTTTCGGTGAAATGAATTTCTACAATACTGTTACTGTTAATTCTACTCTCTGCAGTGTTTAAATGCTTACATATACACACAGTTACTGTCCCTCCACACATACGACTCGGTTCTGCTTCTATGCCCCAGCTTTGTTTACTTTTTCCCACCCAGGCTTCTAGACTTCTGATTGGCCAACATTTCTGCACGGTTAGGAATCTAGCGCCACCTGCTGCTTTGGCATGTTCATAGCAGCGTTTTCCTTCATTTCTGCCTTTATGTGTGGACGGGATTATTTTTAAAACGAAAACGGAAAATCTCCGTTTTCAAAAATACCCATGTACGTGTGGACGTAGCCTCAGTCTCTGACTGGAAGCGCTAATTCGTCATTCGGCTTTTGTCAGACTAAAGTAACTGTTAAAACTGTTTGAAAAGCTCAGCTATACAACAAGGAGAGATTGAGAATTTCCTTTTAGTTCTCAGTTTATTTGATATTGACAAAAGTTAGTCAGTTTTGTCTGTTCTTCTGTAAAACAAACTAAGATTTATTTTTAGAATTAATATTTTGTTTCTAAGTGGAATTGACAATTTAGTAGTCTGTTTCGTTTGTTCTATTTTGAAACTTAAACGCTTTAGCGGCTGCCTTTTGTGTAGTTTGCAATATTTGCCTTTATTTATCTGAAAAAGTCTCATGTTCCTTAAGTACATCTACCCTGTTGAACTTATTATGGGAAATAAATATTTAAATAAAAACAAGCTGCTGATTATTTCACATTTTACTTGTGAGCAACGGCACATTAAAATCTTACAAATATAGTTATTTGGCTTATATCGTGATAGATATCGTTATTGCCTGAAAGGAAAAAAACATATCGTGATATGAAAAAATCTCATATCGCCCAGCTCTAGTTGCAGGCAACAAAATTGATTACCAAGCTAACAAATAATCATTGACCTATTCATTTTGTATTAAAATGCGTAAAAAAATTATTAAAAAAAAAAAAAAGAGTTGACAGAACTTATGTCATGTTTGTTTTCACGGGGCCACAGCCCCATTGCCTGTCTAGATCTGACAAGGTCACAGAAACCCCAGAGTGAAGACCAGTGGCCCAGCAAGCTCTGTGTGTAGGCTGGGTAATGCCAGGTGGGGCAGAAAGCAAAAAGGGGTAAGCAAAAAGTGCCACTACAAACAAAGTCTAGCCCAGCCCCCATCACTTGATTCACCCCGAGGTCTACGGAGCAGCGTCACTCAGGAAATTCTAAAGAGAAAAAGAAAAAAAAGAAAAAACGCAGCCTACCACATTCCACCAAAACAAACAACAGGGCCACCCAAATTTTTCAATTAGAGCCCCAGGAGGGGACAGGAAATGGATCAGTGTAGCCACCCCCCACCTTCCCCTGTCACCAATGCTGACTCTGGACTAAAGAAAGAGAAGTGATACACAGAGCTCTGTAGGCTCTAACTGTACAATTGCTACCGTGGACCTCAACTCGAATGATCGACATCTTATTTCTATGACACGGCACCAGTCTGCTGTTGACTTGTCAATCAACTTGCTCTCATTCACTCTTTCATACAATCAATCAGTTAAACTAACACACATCGTAAAGAACTGCTTCCCTGGGATAGAGCTATTTAAAGAAAGTATGTGTAACAACATTAAAAAGCACACAAGAAAAAGGATTACAGAGGCTTAAACTATGTTCTGTCTGAAAACACTAAACTTAATGAGCGTTTACATAATATCTGGGAGGTCTTTATGTATATTAAGTTGTATCTCACTGTTTACATATACTAGGAGTGATTGTATGTGCAGCCACAGCTTGAAATGTTGAAATGCACTTTCTTGATCTTTGACTAACACAGACTGGTTAGAATATTTAGAAAACAAAAAGAAGCAATGCTCATCATTGAGGCAGCATTATGCTAAGGATTCTTGAGGCGAATGAGAAAAGTGATTCTGAACAACGTGATTTTTCACTTTGTAACTTTGTAGTGCAACTGAAGTGTGACAGATGAGCAGCATTAGGAATAAACACTAAACATATCGTAGGTCAGTTACATCCTGCACTGATTCAGACCCGAGTGTTGATTACTAGTAAGAAGTTTCATCACTACGTGTATCGCTACATACACAACGCAACACCAAATTTACTTTAATAAGACAGAAATTTTAACGGAGTTTGGTACAGCTAATCGTAATGTCGCTAACACTGCAGAATGACACAAATAAGCCATTTCCCAGTTTTTTTTTCGTCAGACACGTTAAAGCCAACTGCTGCAATAATTAAATAGCTCTTTCGTTTTGTTACAGAAAAGAATACAAGCTTTACTGAGAAATTTGACAGCTGCAGTTAGCTTATGCTAGCGTTTGCCATTAACCGGATTTGTTATGCTAGAATGATATTGGAGTTAGAGGCTGTCATTCTCGTTCGTCATGACCATAAAAAGCGCTTAGATTTCAAAAGGACATGGCAATTATAGCAAGCTATTTGGGGTAGAAAAAGTAGAAGATATAAAGGGAAATATTTAACTTACAGTCGCTTGCCTTCTGCGGTGTTTCCTGTATCATTTAACTATTTCCGGTCTTCCGTTTTTCATGCAGCCTTCAAAATAAAACGAATCACTTTGTAAATGCACATTTATATTTTTGACTATAAATGTGTTTAACTCAGCGATCTCCATAACTTCAAACAAGCTTCTGTAACATAGTAAGTTTAATGTTTTGTTTTATACACTTCAGGCCTTTTAAATGTTAAAATTAAATGAATAAATAAATAAAGTTCTTTGGTACTAGTTATTTTGAATTTCTGTACAGCACTTTGGTCAACGTTGCTGTTGTAATTAAATGTGCTATATAAATAAAATCGATAAACGAACCGATAAAGGATAAATGTAAGAAAACAGCGTGATCATACAGATTTATTAAAATCTTTATAGAAGCCACTTTAGTCTCTCAGCAGATATCCTAATTACCTGTGAAAACTTAAGGCAGTTATATTACATGCACACACACACACACACACACACACACACACACACACACACACACACACACACACACACACACACACACACACACGCCTCTTTGACTGACAGTACTGCTCTTCTGAAGTGTTGGTTGTCCATTGTGTGAGAATTTTGAAGCCCATTGGGAGCTTTGCTCCTTTCCTCATCTCTCTTTTCACGGTGCATCATTGAGGTATTTCCACTTGTTCTGGGAAAGGCGCAGCATCATTAGAAATGCAACAGAGACCACCCAGGCACACACTAGAACACTGATGGCATTACATTTATCTCACCAAATTGTGCAGGGCAGAAATAATTTCTGTGATAAGGCAAGGCCCAATCCCCAGGGAAAGCATATTGTCCAATTAGACTGACTAATCTGATAATTGAGGGATCAAACTGTGACTGGGGAGTTTGCACAGATGCTGATGTAACACAGAGGCTGTTTGTCTACATAAACATCTACTTAAAGCAATGATGGTGGAAGATTTTGATCTCAGTCTCAGTGGTACAGTCTTTGCCAATGAATGACTACACTGGCAGTATATCACACATATCACCCGCTGAATACAGAAATAAGTGGCAGTATATATCACATATTTTATTTTATTGTGTTATTGAACAGATATTATATATGTTTTGTAATATAAATGTTGTGCATTTGTACATATTCATTAATACGTATATTAATATACTCACAATTTTGCACCAAATGTTTAGTTGAAGGAATATTTCACAATCTTGGGGAATAAACTTTTGCTTCTCAGTGATAAAATGAGAAGACCACTGTCCTGTCTGTCTGTTAAAGATGAAGGTCATGCCAGCATGTGGTGGTGTGTGCCCAGCATAACAACTGGAAAGAGCGGGGAAACAGCTAGTCTGGCTCAGATGTCAGACTAGCTGTTTCCCATCTGGGAATATATCAGTCGTATTGATCTTCTCATCTATATCCCAAAGTGCCAAAGAAATATACTCTCCATTCAAAATGATTTATTTAGTGAGGAACATGCGATTGCATGTTGCGTTTTTAAATAGTGCAGGCTTTCTGAGCAGGTGTGCTCCTGAGGGTTTGGTGCCCTCATCCTTGCTTTGACCCCCTAATCTTCTGTAATCTACATCTCGCAATGGCACATGCTGCGCTGGCACCATTGCTCATCCCCGAACCCTATTGTTCATTGTTTGTCTTCTCCAGTTTTTTCCCATGGGCCCCTGGCCAGTGAGAGGAAAAGGTCACTGTAAATATTGCACTGAAATCCTCCCGCCCTCCCATAGAGCTCCTGAAGATGGAACAGACGGCCAGTGGGTGAGCACTTCCTTCCTGCGCAGGGCATTTAAACTGTATGACATCAAACAAGTGTGAATCCCTCAATGTCAAAGATTACTGCAGAGATCATATGCTTGGTGCTGACATTACAATAACCTGTGCTACTATACTGTAGATACTATACTATGGTATAGTATCTACAGTACATGCAATTCCATTTGCTTCCTAAAAAAAGACAACTGAACAAACAAAAAAGTCTTCTATCTGTCCCAAAGCTACTTTTTAGTCTGTTTCATAGCATTAACCCTTGTGTGGTGTTCGTATTTTTGTTACTCAGCCAGTGTTCATGGGTCTGGTGGACCCGCTAGAGTTTTGGCTTTCCAAATTAACACTATCAAACAATTTTATGTTAAATTACTCAACAGATGTTTACTTCATCCCAATTACAAGACATATGAACAGCAAACATGGTTAATTTTTTCCCTTTACCTTTGTTAGATCACATTTATGAATTAATGTGCTTCTCGTTTTTCTTTTATATAAAATGTTATAAATAAATCAGTTATAATCAAGTGGAGTGAGTGGAAAGACACAACACATTTACACGTGAAAAAATAATTAATTGTTTAATTTTTCTTTTGAAAAAAACTGAACACGGGTCTCACAGACCCAAACACCATACAAGGGTTAAATACCAATAATATGTTTTTAATGAGCATATATGAGTCCAACCCGTGCCCGTATTATGGATCTCAAAATAAACATAAAATATGTATTCCAAAGGAAATTAAGTGAGGTTTTGGAACCCCTGACCCATGTGTGGCTAATCACTAGCCTGTAGCACCGCTGTTAATATAAGACAGGGGATTTTAAATAAACTTCTGATTTCTGGGTTTGTTTGGCTTCTGAGTGGTGCTCTATCTCCCCCCCCTTTTTCTGAAGGAGTCCAGTTCCCTGGGCTCACATTTTGGTCTCCGGAAATCCAGGCCTGTGCCAGGCTTAGCTTGGAAAAGCATCCAGATGAACACAATACAAAAATGAGATTTGAGGGGAACAGAGAGCCTTTCAGTCTGAGTGCTGACACACTGCTCAACACTGTCAATGACTGCACAGCTAATGATTTCTGTTCCATCACCTTAAACGGGTCATCACTAGTGGGCACTCTACTTTTGGCCCTGTTAATGTTATGAATGTTATTATGTTATTAAAGACATTTGTGATGAGTTCAGAAACGTTCACTGATAGGCTTGGGGTACATTTCCTCAGCAAGACCTTGTCACTATCCATGCAGGGCAATTGTTTCTTTGGAAATAAATTTCTGATGATTTTGTCATTAGCTACCAAATTAAATATGATTGCAGGATAGCTATGGCTAAATACCATAAGAGGAAAGTCAGAGAATATTAGTTTTAGTAATTTGGAACCAAGACATAAAGACTACGGGGGAATTTGGCCGAAAACGATGGGTGTGAGAAGGTATAAAGGCGCATTTTCCCAAATATGCTTGGGCTTTTACCACCCAGGTTAACATAACATGTTCCTTGCCTTCTCATAACAACGCTCCTTCAACCCCCCCTTCCCCCCAGGCCAGACAACAGGCTACTGTGTCTCTGGGGGCACAGCCCAGATCAGCTCTGAGAACTAGGGGGAGCCTACAAGAATAAAATTAAAAATCCTCATGGATGGTAAAAACAAATTAGAAACATTTACTTCACAAATAGTTTGTTGTGTAATACCACCTCTTTTGGTTGTTTTTTTTTTGTTTTTGTTTTTTTTTTTACTGTTGTACACCGGCCCC
The DNA here is from genome assembly GCF_963969265.1 of Rhamphochromis sp. 'chilingali'. Lineage (NCBI taxonomy): Eukaryota > Metazoa > Chordata > Actinopteri > Cichliformes > Cichlidae > Rhamphochromis > Rhamphochromis sp. 'chilingali'. Next base: position 28,778,018 of record NC_137934.1, read on the forward strand.
TTGTATGAGCATCACAGCGCTGAGGGGAAACAGCTTTCATCCACGGGGGCAAGCTGAAGCCGTCGATGCATGCTGCACTGTGTGTTCTGTTTCTGATGAGATGTGACTGGCTGGAGTGCGTTCATAACTGTTTGTGTTTACGAACAGGTGGACTTGGTTACAGCTCGGGGTTATTTGTGTGCAGGATGGGCCAATGCCAATTGCAATCAAGAGGACATTCTAAAAAATCATACAGTTAGCAGGCTGATGTCATGTGCTCAAGCTCTGCTTTCTGCTGTTGTAGGTCAGATGTTTTAATTTGAATATTTATACAGTTTAATGCTGCCATCTTTTTATCCTTCGGCGGGGTTTTATTGTAGCTATTAATTCAAATGTAAAATGATATCTTATTGCAAAGCATTTCTTTTTAAAGACTTAAATATTCTCACTCAACCTTGTTCAGTTTAAGCATCAACATGTGTTTTACTGTATCGTTTTAGATATTTTTAAACCTTCTTTTGGGGAAAAAAGGAGACCTGCAAGTGTATTTCCTCTAGTAAAAACCAGTGTAAATTAATAAGTGACCCAAATTTGAAATACTGACAGCATGAAAGATTTTTAAAAATGTTGTAAAACATAAAGAACTGAGCACGTCAATAATTCCAGAGAGTATTTGGAGCAGTATGGGACCTACTTCAAGATATTAAAGAAATTAGGCAATTAAAGGACGCATAGTAGATTAAAAATACCGCAGGAGAAAACGCTGAGAATAAACTTAAATCTTATGCTCCCCTATGTGAAAGGAAGAGGGGGTTTTAACTTGAATGAGCCCTCTAATGCCACACATGGGCTTTCTATCCCATGGATCCTTCTGTAAAGTCTTAACACCCTGAGGACGAACTGCATTGGCCTCAGTGAATATTAACTGGACTTATTGTGTAGCATGTTGGCTCACATAACTATGATTTCATAACATGTCTTCATTTCCGCTGCTAAATCAACGACAGTGAGCATCCAGGGCTTGGCGGGCTGCTTCATTGTGACCTCAAGATTTTTCCTCTATCTGTGCGTTTCATATATTTTATGCAGAGAAAAAAAATGCAGCTGCAACTCAGTAGGGGGCGCCCAAGAATGTCATTTCAGAACTTGGCCTCATCACTGGGGAGCTCCTTCAGAAAGAAGTGAAGGTGGACAAATGCGAGAAAAGCTTTGTTGTGAGGTATAAGAACAGTGACTGCAGTGTTACCAACCTGTCTGTATAAACATATAAAGCAACACAACTGCCTTAGATTACAGTTAGAATAAATTTAGGTGTGAACAAAATGAAAACATTAAGTAACAGCAGCGTTGAATATTTAAAATAAAATTCTAGCAAAAATGTTTTCTATGTTCTACACAGCAAAATCTCCAGTGTTAAATTAACACTAGAGAGTGTCTATATGGGTCCACACCTCTGAGTGTTAAATACAACACTGGTGAGTGTTAAATTAACACTTTTGACAGTGTTATATGTTTAAAAGTAACCTAGTCAATTTAGAAGATTAACAATGGCTAACACCGAGCAGTGCTGATTTTCTAACACTGGAAAATAACTCAAAATGTTAGAAATATTCCAGTGTTAGAAAATCAGCACTGCTCAGTGTTAGCCATTGTTAATCTTCTAAATTGACTAGGTTACTTTTAAACATATAACACTGTCAAAAGTGTTAATTTAACACTCAACAGTGTTGTATTTAACACTCAGAGGTGTGGACCCATATAGACACTCTCTAGTGTTAATTTAACACTGGAGATTTTGCTGTGTACATTCCTTCTGAATTCAATGATATATAGAAACTGTTTTTATTGGTACCTAAGCCATAATATAGCACAATTATATTAGTTTCATGAAGAACCTCTTTCAGATGTTAAAAGTTAAACAGCTGTAAGAAGCTGTTCATTCAAATGATTCAGTAAAGCTATCTGAAAACTATCTGTTTAAATCAAGAAATATTTATGGAGCAAAATTTGACAATTCACAAATTGACCATTTTTAATATCAAAATAACCGATTTAATTCTATTTTTAATAGTATTCAATACAGCAATCTATAACAACATCAGTATTTTCCTTTCAAAAATTCAGTTAAAGGAACAAAAAGCGATTTCAACTGGATGGAAAAATAAAGTCTGTTCTCGAGATAGAGGGTGGTAGAATAAAGGGTAAAAAATGGGAAAAGAAATGATAAATAATAATAAATCAGGCACAATGAAATGAAAATAACTTTAAAACAGATGTAAAAAGAAAATATAGTTAAACAGTGGAATAGTTACACAAAGCTAAGAGCCACCTTTGATGTAGTGTCAACAAAGTCTCAAACAGTCACTCATTACTGAATGTCGTTCTTAAACTGCTGTATGAGAACAACTGCTGTCCACTCGACATTAAATAATAATTCAGGGAGATTTTTTGCATGCAATGTAATGTCAATATATATATAAAGTTTACAAGTGCCATCATTTTGTTTTCAGGATGAACAGTTTATAAATATGCATATGTACAGTTGAAGAAAAAAATAAAGAACATTTAAAAAACAGTAAAATAAATGAATAAATTAACATGTGATTCAATCTTCAAACTTTACCTAATTTTAATCCGCAACAGGAAAAGATTTCTGACTTATTTGGTTGTATAAATGTATACATTTGAGAGTCTATGCATACCTGTACACAAATTGTGTGTGTGTGTGTGTGTAGTTGAAGTAGAGTGGCTGTTTGTAGTGAAAACAGTGAGAAAGAAGACACAGAGGAAGCTAAACACAGGCTGCGCTTTGACGTCTGCAGCAGGGTGACGCTATTGTGAACAGGTTGTTTAACCACCACAGATGCAAGTTATATGTTAGCACAGCACGTATCTGATAATCAGAGTTTGTAACAGGTTATATATGGTAAAAAACTGCATAAATAGCTACTGGAGGTAATATTTCGTAGTGATAATGCGGCAGCTATAAATTGTACTATTATTGGATTGGAGGGACTGAGAGATTTCCTGTGTTAAGTGGATAAGGTGCTGTGGCATACAGGAAGGGAAATAGCATGTATGTAGTTCAGCGGGAGGTGGTGTTGCGGATATAATGAGAGCTATAGGATTGTGTATGTTGGAGAGTGCGGAGTGTGCAGCAGTGCAAATTGAGGTCAGTTTCAGCAGACTAGCCTTTTGGCTTTGATCCTTTGGCTGAACTGGATGAAAGACATCCTGCTTTCCTTCCCATGAAGAACAGGGAGGCGAGCAAGGGGGTAGTTGGAGGGTGGGCGTAGGGGACCTCAGTTTTCCACCTCAGTATGAGTTAATATAGTCCAAACTCTCCTCTATTATTACAATATCTTATTTTCATCTGTCTTGCCTCTCCTCTGCTAAACTCAGTCGCATTCTCGCCCACGCTGTTCTGTAAACCTCCTCATTTCCTGCTAGTATAAATCCTGATGAGGCTTTATCAATGCTTTGTCTCTCTATCTACTCTTCCCTGACTCCCTCTATTCTTTCTGTTCTTTCCCTTCACAGTGCATTCAAAATCTGAACTTTGATCCTCCCACAACCTGTCAGATACCGGACCCACAGCCTCGAGCAATCTGCTGTTTGCGTGTGTGTATTTGGCCTTCTGGATCCTTTTTTCACATGTGCAATGCAGTGTTAAAGCATCCATGTCAATCACTGCTTGCGTGATCAAAAAATAATTACTTAATGGGATTATGTTGTTTAGACTTGAATCACCAAGACACTAATGTGTCTTCATAATGAGAAAGTACTGATGGGAAAAGGTTTTAAGTGCCAGTTGCATTGTTCTAGGATTGCAGCCTTAGTTTATTTTTTTGTGTGTTGGCTATTGTTTTTATTAGCTACATTAACACAATACTTACAATAGTAATTGCTCTGAAGCGAAGCAAGGAGCAAAAGCAGCCAGCTCGGAATCAGGTAAACTTCAGGTGAGCCAGTGGGGGGGATGAATGGGTTAATGAAACACTGGACTTTAGACTAGTAGCTACAAAAGTTTCAACAATCATAATGTTATTAGTGTACGGATGATGATCATTTACTCATCTTAGGTACTTTTTAAACTTTTAAAACATAATCATAATAGTTTGATCATTTGTTTCTGAAGTGACTTAACTTATTTGTGAGATACTTCATGCATCCACTGTGGCCAGTAGAATGCATTGACAAATGAAACGTATGGATTGTCGGGTCTTTGTTACGGGATGTATACTATAGGGATAAGGCTGTCTAAATGAAAGCCAAGACAGAATATTGACTTTGTAGTGTGGCAGCAAGAGGAGGAAGGCATGGCACAAAAAACTGAGAAATAACACAGAGAGATGAAGTGGTTTATAAATACACTTTGGATGTGATGGTTGTTAATAACAGATGATCGTGGCATCAAATCCAAATAATTAACTCAGACAAAGAGCAACAAGTTTCAGTTTATTGCTGACTGCTTGTGTTTTTAAAACAATGAATTTTGTTGTAGAAATGCCGCCGCATTCCCAGATCTCAGAAAGTTAGATCAGTGTTGAAAATGTTTCCTTCTTTCTAAATCAATTTTTTTTGTAGTTTCAAAAATACATTATTTATTCACATTTTTGCTAGCTTGCTGTTGTCTTCTTCACTGCCTCTCCTGGCTCCTTAGCTCTCAGTTAATAACTGGTGGCAGGATGTGGATTCAAACTTATGTGTATGTGCTCATGGATGTGTAGAAAGCAGGCAAAGCAAGAATACTGCATAGAGTATTACTCCATAGCTGCTAGTGGTTAAATACCCATCAAGGAATTAGTTAGAATAAAATGAAGTACATCTTCAATTTTGTCCTGTGAGTTGAAATACTTCAAAGACATGGACAAAGAAAAATAAAAACAGACACATATGGAACATAAATGACAGGATGGAACTATGAGTTCAAATACAATAGAAGCTGAAAACAAAGAGGATTAATAGAGGAGCACTTTCCTGTGTTTGACACTGGACAAGCAGGCCCACAAATGCCCTGCATTTATTTGTTCTTGTCAGGGTGGAAGTAAATGTGGAAACAGTTAACTGGGAAGAGAAATTGGACACTTAAGTGAATTCATCACAGGTAGAGGGTAAATAAGGCATTCACGGACCATGTGGGAGATATGCATGCTGGTGTTTGATTAAAGAAGTGGGAGGATGCAAATGACGTCTGTGAAGTAAATCGGAGCTACAAACAAATCTGGGAAGATTATCTGCCCTGATGTGACATTGTGGCAATAACTGAATAACTGAGCTGATCTGGCTTCCATTCAGCCTGAATCCTTTCACACTATGTGCGTGAACAAAGAGCGTCTGCACGTCAGTAAACAGTGCATCAGCAGCAGTGCTTTTGAGAGGAGGTTGCCCTCCTGAGATAACTTTGTAAATCCCACAACAGATGTTAGATTACCTGATGAAAACAAGAATACAAATCTGCAAAGTAATGATGATTCACAGGACAAAAGGGCACATGCACGCGAGGAATGCAATTTTGAAATGCTTTTAATCAAGATGCATGATTAACGGAGGCATTAACAATCAGATCAGGAAACAAAAGCAAATATTATTTATAGTCTTGTTTACCAAGTTTTTAATTTAGAGCCCAACCTTAATTGATGGACAGGTTGAAACCTCACGCCCAAATGCTAATACGCCCTATATAGAAACTGTTGAATGAAATAAATTCTTCCTCCTTTTTTCTTTTTAGCCGTAGAATAGGGACGGAATCACCGGCCCTGTTGCATAATAAGACAAGTCACAACAGCTGGGGATCTCTCTTGCTCTCTAAACTAATCTCCTCTGACAAGCTCTGCAGCCAGAAAAACACCTTGTTCAGTGAACTGATAAACAGGTTCTTCTAAGGATTAGCGCTCGGCTAAGTATGAAATTAACAGCAAGAAGGCTATTGTTAGCGGCTGCTTGTCTTGCATGCACGTTGTCAGTTATTAAGTCTTTTATTCATGTAGAAGAAGAAATATGTCCAAAAACAAATGCTCCATTACACGTTTAAGTCATGCATGCAAAGCTTTACTTAAAACTCCACCAATACCAAACATTTTTTAAATAAATTATGCTTCGTTGTTAAGAGTAAAACTGCTCCCTGTTCAGTTATGCTGCAAACACATCAGCAACACTAATGTTCTAGCTGATGAACAACAAAAAACATTTTACGGTATGTGCACTGTTTGGGCATCTACAGTATTTATACTTTACTTTACTTAATCGTAATCTACTGAGGAAGCCAATAAAATTCACTGAAAACAGCTTTTTCACACAAGTGACCAACGGAAAGGCTCACTTTGTAAGTACTGTTAATAAATGGTTGATTGATAGTTGCTTAAGCTGTTAACAAACAGCAGTTAAGTTTATTTTAATGTCGGTCCTGTGATGCAAATGTGGTGACAATACTGAGACTTGGTCTCCCTGTGAACCTGTCATATTCTAAGTAGAACCACAATCATAAGTAGTGACAATGATCATTAGACTGTAACAAACTAGAGAAAGAAAAAGGAACAAAAAGCAAAACAAAAACTAAACAGTGCGTGATGTGGGACACAAACAGGTTCACAGTCTTGTCAGCCTGTTTGCCACCCCGCCTTCTAATTATATTATTAACATCAGTTAGAGCCGGAGATGGGCAGTAATAAAGAACGATTACTTTGTTGGTGTACTTCTGTAGATTTACAGAAAAGAGATTTACACAAATATCTGTACTTATCACTCCTTACATTTTCAAAAAACGTTTGATGCTTCAGGTTTAATGCATTTGAGGGAAGTCTTAATTTCTCAAATTTCACTGTGTGCCATTTTGAGCTTAAATGGATGAAACAATAATTAAATTAAAAAATTAAAGTTGCAAGCAGCGGTCATGTTTGCACATCAGGGTGTGCTGCAGTTGAAAATTTCTTCAATGAGACATCCTAAGCCCTGAATTCTAATTTGGCTATTGCATAAACTATTTCCTTATCACATCCTGTGCCCAGTAGGAGGTGTAGAAGAACACACTGTCATGCTGTTATATATCACGGAGACTCAAGGAGTCATACTTGTGAAAGTATGAAAGCATGAAAATGTTGAGGATACCAGGAAAAGTGCATCTTAAATTAAAAAATGTTGGGAACATGTTGGGTTTAGGGTATGACCCCAAGAGGCGTTTTTGCAGATCTTGGGACATTACATGGACATACCAAATTCCATCCATCCATCCATCTGTCCGTCTGTCCATCCATCCATCCATCCATCAATTTCCTATCCGAAGCCGGGTCGTGGTGGTGGCACCCTAAGGAGAGAATCCCAGACCTGTCTTTTCCCGACCAACACCTCCAGCTTGTCTGGGGAAACACCAAGGCGTTCCCAGGCCAGCTGAGAGATATAATCTCTCCAGCGTGCCAGTTGCCACGTTTCAGACCCAAAACAATATGCACATTAATATCAAACCTCAGATAAATTCTAAATTTGAGGGGTTTTCAAGCAGAGCCTCTAATAAGCAATCCATTCTTGTAAATAATGATAATAATAACAAAAGGAGCAGATATAATGGTGTGTGACATAAACTTCACAAGGTTACAAGGTTACACAAGGTTAGTATAAACTTCACTATTAGGTATAATAGTGAAGTTCTCCCCCTTTAAAATCTTCAGTTGTTTCTCCCTTGTTGTATTTTATGCTAAACAGGGACATTTTACATACACATATTCAATATACTTATTAAAAGGAAGAATTACATGGTAATGCTGGGAAGTTACATTATAAGTTACATTAAATTGTTGCTAACTGTAATGAGGACAAAAAAAAAGTAATTCCAGGAACTCCCACTCCACATTTAATTACCTTCCACGCTCACACAGCGCACCTTTAGAGTTCCTTCAGGCAGCAGGAAATGGAGTGCAATGCTTTAATGTTGGTTAATATGTTTCATAAGTGCAACCATCAGAATATCATTATAGATGAGCAATTTTCACAGTATACATCCATCATGGGTTCACAGCCAGAAGATAATACCCTTGTTTTAACACTTATTCACACAAACACATGCTCATTGGCACTCAAAATAGGGAGAGCACAAATACCCATGTCCTGCTGCAGAGAATTCCTTAGATTTGTATAATTTAGGCTATTCATTTTACACAAGCCTACACACAGTGACGCAGAGCTTTGTTCTGTTCTTTCAACACCCAAAGGCTGGCCATCATTATGTTACGGCAGCGCACGAGGTGAGCAAACAGGGAGGTTTCTTAGGTGTTTAACATCTCATCCAACCTGTTTTAGCTCATAATGAGCTGACAGTTGGATTGTTATCAGGCAGTCAAACAAAGACAGGATTGAGGCATGCAGACACCTCAGTGGGCTGCTGATTGACCTGTGATCAGAATACCCTTCACATCATCAAAGAGCAAAGTAGAATAAAGTTTAATAAAGTCATAAATAGTGCCAGATAAGCATTATTGATAGGATTAAGTTAGCGATCTGGTATTCGTATCGCCAAAATTCTCCCTATTATACTGATATAATGACTTATAAACAGCTGAAATTAAAGCAACATCAATATTAAAAAAAGAAAGAAAACTTGTCACTTTACACGTTGTCATTTCACTGCAACATACAGTTCATTTTCCTATTTCTGTTGCCTTGGCAACAAAAGACAGCTTACTCTGTCTTCTGTACTGCAGTTCAGTGTTGTGTACAGTACAGAAAGTAGGAACGGCTTCAACATGTTGTTCCTCTTGAAGTAATGATGGGAATAAAAACGTATTTAAAAAAACATCAAAAAATTATTCTCTGTTCTGAATTACATGAGGATTGGTTCCAATGGTCACTGCGTTATCTGCTTTATTTGCTTTATTTACCATTTGCCATTACAGTTGGTGTATAAAATAAAGAAAATCACAAACTCAGCCTTTACATAGATAGATAGATAGATAGATAGATAGATAGATAGATAGATAGATAGATAGATAGATAAAGGTGTTTACTATTTTTTTTTATAATATTCAACCCAACCATCCCACCCTTTATAACATAAATTAACTGCAGTGTATATCATCTGTGGAAAGCTGAGCTCAATTTCTTTAGCTGCACCCAGGCCTGATTACCGTCACACCTGTTCTCAATCAGGAAATCACTTAAACAGGACCTGCCTGACAAAGTGAATGGACCAAAAGATCCTCAAAAGCCAGACATCATGCAGTGATCCAAGGAAATTCAGAAAAAAAATGAGAAACAAAGTAATTCTCATGAAAGAATAAAGTTATGTTGAAACCAAGCACACCATTGTTTTTCTTGTGACATAAGTTTGATGTGTCACATGGCCCTCTTCCTATTGAAAAAACAAAAGTTGTATCCAAGATGGCCGACTTCTAAATGGCCACCATGGTCACCACCCATCTGGAGGAGTTTGCCCCTTAACATATACTAATGTGCCACAAACAGGACTTTAATATCGCCAACCATTCCCATTTTATTACGGTGTATCCATATAGATGGCCCACCCTTAGATGATCCCCAAGACTTTTTTCAGTCCTCTGTGGACTGACGAGACAAAAGCTGAACCTTCTGGAAGGTGTGGGTCCCATAACATCTTGTGTAAAAGTAACACAGGAACATCATACCAACAGTAAAATAGGTTGGTGATAGTGTGATGATCTGGGGCTGTTTTACTGCCTGTCTGGCCATCTCTTCATGGCTTCAAGATGTGGACTTGGGTTTTGTAGCAGGTCAATGATCCAAAACACACTAGCAAGTCTACCTCTAAGTCAATTATGAAAAAGAAACTGAAGACTTTTGAGTAGCCTGGTCAAAGTCCTTACCTGAATCCAATTGAGATGCTGTGGCATGACCTTAAAAAGGTGGTTCATGCTTGAAAACGCTTCAATGTGGCTGAATTACAACAATTCTACAAAAATAAGTGGGCCAAAAGTTCCTCCACAGAGCCGTAAAAGACCCATTGCCAGTTATTGCAAATGTTTGACTACAGTTGCTGCTGCTAAGGGTGGCCCAGCCAGTTCTTAGATTTAGGGGGAAATCACACATGGCCATGTAGGTTTGGATTTAAAAAAAATCTTTTTCCCCTTAATAATAAACACCTTCACTTAGAAACTGCATTTTGTGTTTATTTTTGCAATCTGTGTTCTTTGTGTAATATTTAAATTTGTTTGATGACCTGAAACATTTAAGTGTGACAAACATTAAAAAAATAAGAAAACAGGAAGGGCTCGCCCATCTTGGGGTGTCACTGACCTGAGCGCTCTGATGGTGACCTCCGATATTGGAGCACTCGGGGCAGTGACCCCCCCCCAAACTGGGTGAGTGGCTCCAGCAGATCCCAGAAATAGTATCCGAGTTCTCTGTCCAGAAGAATGCAATCCTAGGAACAGCAAAGATGCTGCACAGAACTCTGGTAGAGGACCCGAGCTGGAAGGATAAAAAAAAATTGTGTGTGTATATAAATAAATATGATATTATAATACAAACATAAATACTGCACAATAAGTACAATAACGAGAGTTTGTCTGTCTTTTGCAATTAATGCAATTTAAGAAGAATTCATGTAATTTTCTGTTGTTTCTGACCATTTTAGAATACTTAGTAAAAAGGATTAAAACTGGTTTAAAAACAGTTCGAGTGATTTTCCAGTTTTTACTGTTTTTATATGTGTTTTTATCATGTATGTGTCAGTGTGTTTTATATTATAACTGCTATAACTTCTGGCATTATTTGTGGGCGACTGTGGCTCAGGGGGTTGTGACGCGCATCTGTAACTGGAAGATCGCCGGTTCGATTCCCGGGCTCTCTGTCCTGGTCGTTGTGTCCTTGGCCAAGACACTTTACCCTACCGCCTACTGGTGTTGGCCAGAGGGGCCAATGGCACGATATGGCAGTCTGCCCCAGGGCAGCTGTGGCTACAACCGTAGCTTGCCTCCACCAGTGTGTGAGAGTGAATGAATAGTGGCACTGTAAAGCGCTTTGGGTGCCTTGAAAAGCGCTATATAAATCCAATCCATTATTATTATTGTGTCTTGGACAGCATTTGTGAAGATACAGACAGAAAGAGCGGCAGGAATAAAACAGTGGACATTGCAGTTATAGCACATGCCCTAATTATCTTTGGAAACGAACATGAGCACAGTCTAACATAAAACAAACATTATTTTTTTTGGTCCATTGCTGTGTTATACAATGAATCATCTCAAGCATGAGCTCCAGGCTTAACATTGCAAATAGCAATCATATAACGTAGTGTGAAACAACAAGATGCAGCTGACTTCTGTTTGGCTCAAGCCTTCAGGACCAACACCAGGACTGATGAGGTAATTCTGGCATCTGAGCCAGAATCCGAGTGAGAATTGCTGATTGTGTGAAACACACTAGCTGAAAGACCATTTCCCCCAGACGCAACTGTCATAAAAGAATTGACTCTGCATATATACTTATATAATTGTATCATCACAATTTAAACATCAAAGAGTGCAGGAGTTTCAAACAGTAACAAATGTGTGTGGAGATGGGGGACACCAGCAATGTAACGTTTCAGCCCTTTATACAAGCACCGTTCACTTATGGGAGTACCCTGGGTTATGCTCAGACCAGCAGATACAACAGGCACTTTTGCACTTGTTATCATGCTTGCACAGAGTATGTTGAAGCTCTAAGAGGGGACACTTGTTGTTGGATGAGAGCGTAAAGCAATTTGAGGATTCCACTTGTCCCTTTAGTGTAGAAAGGAAGAATTCACTATTTGTTATATCATTGCATTGATATAACAAATACTGAACTGAGATAATATTTCAAGCCAGTACTCAAGGCCCTCCTTCAGTAATGTAAATCTGTTAAAACACTAGTTTCTGTGCTTCCTCTGTCTCTTGGAGCAGCAGCAGTGTGGGACTGCAGGCTGCAGTTAGTGTTTCACTGGAGAGGCTGTGTGGTCCTTCAGTCTTCTGCCATTAGTTTGTTTACAGAAGTTAAAGCTCTGAGCTGCTGAGTGCCCTGGGCCAGCATTCCAATACAGTGGCTCATACAAGCATGCACAGGCACACTCAGCAATGCTGTTGTCTCTTAATACAATACGTGCAAACCTGCAGCATTTAGCAGCACGCCCAAACTAGTAGTATTAGTATTAATTACAGTTTTGTGTTTTTAATTGGTTTTAATTTTATTTTTTCTAGTCAAACTATTGATTGCTTCCACTGTCAGTTTGTATTGTTTGAAAATGGTTACTTTTCATTTTTATTAAATTTGGTGTTGATGTTTATGAATATGAAAGTGTGAGTACTTTTTAAGGGCAAGCACGGGAAAAGTTCGGAAAAGGTCTAATAATACAAATAAAATTTGTGAAAGCATTTTTACTCTCAGCCATAAAAAAAAAATTCCATCATAAAATATATAAACCTTCTGATGAGAAATATCATGAATATTTCCCATTTCTATCATTTCACCTCATATTTTCCAATATTATTTAAGCTAACTGTCATTTCATTTTTCCTAAAGTCAGAGGTTTTTTTGGTTAGCTCTAATAGCCTTGATGCAAGCACTTCCCTTTAATTTCATCTCCTGCAACTATCCATTGTTCTCCTTTGTGACACAGTTCCTCTTTAGCTGTTACATATGCATATCTCAGAAATCCCTTCTCCCAAACTTTTAATATGATCCAAGCACACATTATTATTTCATCAGCCTTCCATAGAAACATAACAGCGTTGTGTTAAACATGGCTGAAAAGTTGTGACCTGCTCTGTGTGGTCTTCTGATGGCAGGTGATAGCTGTTGCAAGTTGAAATGAGCCGTTACACGAGCATTTGAATCTACAGGTGAGATGGCTCTAGCTGATAGCCTACGTCTGACATTAATAGTGTGCTTGTGTGCATCATATACAAATGAGTAATCATGGCCAACTGTCATGTAAAAGTTCACCTGGGAATAGGTTAACAGTTAATGGGATGCACGAGTGATTGATGATATATCATGTCGGGGTAATTACCTGATGAAAGTGAAAGAACCTTAAAATTATTTTAGCCTGAGTAGAGACGACAAGCACGCAGGTATTACATAAAAAAGTCACTGTGTTTTTAAAGCAATCTTATATCGTATTGTGCCAGCCTGTTGAAAAAGAAGAAATCTAAATAGCTGGTACACTCGTAGAGTAACAAGGAAATAAAGAAACTGTAATTACTAAGGGTCAAAGGTTATTAAAAGAACACCGCCTGCATTAAAAAGTCTGTATCACCTGCTTCTGGCAATAATGGCTGTCATTTCACATGCTGATAAGAATGCCATTTGTATGTCTCAAGCTTTGTGTGAGGATCTGACAAGGTAAATCTATGAGCTACATATCAGAACAGGTGTACAAGTTGACTTGAGGTCTTAGTTTCTAATGGTTACACACCTGAGTTGGTAATGGACTCACTATATCTTATTCAAACAGTTCTGATTCTTGATACGGGGAGCTGTTCACACCTAGAAACAAGAAAAAACACAGGTCTGGAGCTTATCTGCCATTGTTCTCTCGAAATATGCTCAGATGTAAACTATTTTCCTCATTGTTGTAAAAAACTGGTGGAAACTTGAGTAATCTGACACTAAATCCTAAATAAAACAGACCTACTACTACTACTATCGGACTCTTTCAACACACATTTCTTTCGAGCTTTTCAAATTTTGTTCAGTTATTCGTGACATAGCATGAAAACGCGACCTTTGGAACATCTCCTCACAAGTATTTCCCAGTTGCTGGAAACACTGCATTGATATTTTTAATCTCAATTCAACAACCATAAAGCTGTCATCTTGTTTAAGTTAATGTGAACACTTAGTCAATTGCACAAAGCACAAAATTGGACAGCATGCAGACACACCCTGTGCTAATGGCACTAAACACCGTTATCCACGGGTATTGCCGAATTCCTGGCGGGGACCCAGGTTCTTAAATACAGAAGATGACCTCAGTTTACAGTCAGAACACTTGTGTAAGCTGCAGTCACGCTACCTAGTGTAAACACAAGGGGAAAAAATTCACTTAGAAACAAGCAGCAAACACAAAGTTCCCGTACATGCAATTATATTCATGGTTTAGAAAAAGCTTTAATGAACATATGCTGACAATCAAGTAGAAGCACCTGGGAACTGAACGTATTTTTAATCATCCTTTATTTTTCAATTTGATTTTACAGTTGATGAATGGCTTAATATGTACAGATAATTTAAAGAACAGCATTGAAATAAGTTGAAATCCACTTTTATGTATTGTAGTTTAAGATTTGCTTAGACTATAATTAATGTCTTTATGAGAGAAAAATATTTATTTATAGGTATTGTTTTTAACCTCATTTTAAGTCTGGAAAAAAAATCTTGCAAAAATCTTGATTCTTGCATCTTAGACATTGGAAAAGTCCCTCAACACTCTTACATCATCCCTTTGGGAATATTTTCCCAGAAGTTTCAGTACAAATATAAAACATTTGTGCACTAAATGATGCAAATACAAATTATAATACATAATATAAAGATGAATAATAAACTAATTCATTAACCCTGAATTTTTAACAACAAAAAAGCTTTAGGGAGTAGTTATGGCTACACTTCCACAGTCCTACAAATTAATCGTCAACCAATTGGGTCACTGATGACAGGAAGATGTCTAAGAACTACGAAGGAGGAGCCATGTTAAGAAAAAAATATATTATTGATCAAATCAAAATTTCGAGAATAAAGTCTTAATTCTATTTTGAGGGAAAAGTCAAAATGTGGAGATTGTTTTAAGAAAAAAAGTGACGTGGCTGTTAAACCCTCTGAGTTAACCAAACCGTAGTTCAGAATCGGTTTTAGTAATGAGGAAGGAAATGATTTCTCTTTCACCACATAAACTTTTAACACATGGTGTGGATCTGGTCAGAGGGAAGAACACACAAACTTGGAAGAGTGGGATCTGTACAAAATGAAATGTCTGGTAATGGACAGATTCAAGGTTATCGATGGTTACGCCATTGCGCAATAAAGAGGATGTATGTTGTATCACAAGGCAGCTGATGAAATTATTTCAGTAACTCATCTACACAATGCATTTTGTAGATAGAGGGTATAGCAAACATGGCAGTTTGACTTGAAACAAAAACGGTAATCTCCACATTTTGACTTTATTCTCAGAATGATTAACAATATTATTTGGCCATAATACTCTGTTGTAAACAACACACCGATACTGTCAAATATAAATTACCTCAGGTAAATATAACATCTTCCTCGCATTAACTTTTGACAAATATAAGCTCTGAAACTATTTATGACAGATAAAAATCTCAGATTCCACATGTAAAGTGAATATTTTGGGAAACAGAGTACAAAAAGGCCAATTAAATAAGTCAGCTTGGTTTATAAAAATGGTCCAACACCTCTTAATTTAATACAATTCTATTTATTATTATACATACATTTATAATTATTTATTTATATAGCACCAATTCACATCAATAGTCACCTCGAGCCACTTTATATTGCAAGATAAAATAAAACATCTTAATATTTGTAATTATACCATAAAATAAGTTGTGTTTACGTTGCTGATCTGAGGACAAAAGAAACTGTGATACTGACCGATCAGCGGATGGTAAGCCAGTGTATTTGTAATGCCACAATATGGATAACATTGCACAATCACAGATGTACAGTTTCTTATGTGATGTAAATGATTTATATAACTAAGTGGACAATAATGCATGTAACAGGCACCTCAGAAGTCCACCAGAAACCGGACTGTGTAACTGTCACGTTATCAAGCTGCCTTTGTTGCTAATGTCTCCTGAGAGTATCTGTGTCTGTACATAGTGTAACTGGCTTATGTCCCCAGGCGACTATCTGAGAACTAATCACTTCTATCCTCTGCCACTTTCTTTCATGACATAAAAAGGGATGTTATATCCTTGGGTGTGTATCTAACAGTGTATTTTGACCTAGCAGCAACCTGGAAAATAAATGCCTTTGTGCCAAAAAGTTTCTTTAATGACAACAACAGGCTGGCTCCAAAAGTGAATGAATACCCAGAGTCCTACTTTATAGCAGGAATAAAGCCATTTGGGACCATATGAATGTGGAGCTTAATGATAAGCTTAAGCTCCACAGCCTTTATGTCTACAGTTAATTTTTGCCCTCATTAGGGACTTTTGCTATAACTGATATGTTCACATTTAAGGCCTAAAGTTATACATAATAAAAAGCATGCTTATTTTGAGTGGCATTTGGCATTAATCATCATCTCACTTATGATCTCTGCTAACAATTGTTTTTATAGTGTTTGGGGGAATTTTTAAGGCAACAGTTTTACAAATCATTTTTAAATTAAACTATTAGGCTGTGCAGGGTCTGCACACATATATTCAGTTGATAAAATCTGCTAACTAAGGTACTTAGCATTAATTGATAACTTATAGTTAGAGTTGTGTAAAACAAATGACACGTTCTGCCTACATAAGTAATACAATAATGGAGGACAAGGGCAATTTATGCAACCAATTGCTGATAATTCTATAAAAACATTGCTGAAATGGATTTAAATATAGAACTTCAAAAATACTAAAATTAGATAGTTTCTATAGGATTTTTGAGGATGACTTTATTAGGAGCTAAAGAACTGTGAAGAAGGCAAAAAACAAAACAACATTATTAATATAAAAGTTCAAGAAGTTATTGGAGTGACTGCTCACATGTCATATATACAATTCAACTGAATCTTTGTAAATTTGCTGAAGAATTTTAAGAATGTTAATACCCTGGTCTGCATCATCCTAAGCTTCCCGAATGCTGGCATTAATGTTTTATTTATGGAAGACAGAGCACAACAGCAGAACATCTATAATGGAAGCAATAATTAAGCATGATTTACATCCACAGACCTCTTGCATGAAATCAAGACAACTCTTTTGGAATTTCAACCAACAAATGGTGGCTCTAAATAGGGCATTGCATAGTTAAAACTGAAACTGTGCGTGTGTGTGTTTTGGTCTCTAGCCGGGTAACCACAGGGCAGGTGAAGTAATGGATGTCAGTGTACCCACGCAGGATGGCGTGACTGGCAGAGCCAGCTGCTATAGAGGTGTCGAAAACCTCACTAGTCATTTTTACTCCGTCCCTGCCCTCCAGCTTTTTTGCCTCTTTGTTTTCCTCCCTGGCTCAATTTTCAGCAGGAGAGACAGCAGCAGAAAGACACTGCAAGTACATTACATGTCTGTTCTCATCACGAATGTTGCCATTTTTAGCACATTTGCCTTGTCTTTATTACACTACACAACCACTTTATTCTCTATACTCCACTCAGTGTTGGGGAGAAACGGAATACATGTACCAGTGTTATGTATTTAAAATACAAAATATGAGCAACTGCATTCTGTTACAGTTACCGTTTAAAAAGCTGGTATTCAGAATACAGTTACTTTGTTGAAATAAATGGATTGCACGGCGGGCTTTTCCTGTTTCATATGTTTGGCCAGACCTTCCTAAAGTGTGGGGCCCGCCCCCTGGGGGGGGGCGCAGAGCCGTTGCAGGGGGGCGCGGTATGAAAAGGGAAAAAAAACAAAAAAAAAAACAAGCTAAAAACCTACAAACCAAACAGGTTGTGTCTTCTGCCTATCACCCAGAATCCCAAGGAGCTTTAGAGCAGCGGAGTAGGAGAAACTGATTACATAATCAGCACGCCGAATCGAAGACGCAAAACCCGTGTTTTCCATATAAACATGTTAAAGTTATACCACTCCCGACCCCAACCAAAACCCACTGGGAGCTGTGCTCCTGTGGCCGTCTTCAGTCACTCAGAGGTAGAAAGCACAGGCGAGGCTGATGGTTTAAAACTAAACTACTCTAGTTGTTCTAAGCCCCGCTTGCCTAACTCTGAAGCGTTAAAATCATTCCGGAGTCAGCTTGATCACCTGTCTTCCGAGCAACAAGAAGACGTAGCTAATTTGGTCCATGAGTACCCCTGTTTATTTGGCGATGTGCCAACACGGACTACCATGCTAAAACATGACATTGATGTTCAAAATGCAAAGCCCATCAAACAACACCCTTATCGCGTAAATCCCACCAAGCGTTTGTTGATGAAGCAAGAATCTGAGTACCTGCTACAACATGGTTTGGCAGAGCCCACTCAGAGCCCCTGGAGCTCACCATGACGTTGAATAACTTAGACTGAAAGTTAGAACCTTGATCTGTTTGGATGACTTTAGGCAGGCCGAATGTAGAAAAAAACTTAGTAAGGGCTCTCACAACCGACCTTGAATTTTGTGCAGTGGAATAGCCTCAGGGAAACGTGTAGCAGCACACATAATGGTGAGTAAATATTGGTTTCCCGACTTTGTTCTTGGTAGTGGACCTACGCAGTCTAGCACGGGGCGCCCACACAAACGCAAAGCAGGAGATGAAGCATCGCTGAATATGTTTCCAAACCAACTTCATTCTAAGTCAAAGACTAGAAAATATGGTGAAGCATATCTTCCCTTTGGTTTCACCTGCACAAGTGCCAAGGTAGGGCTCCCTGCAGAATTGGTTTTACCTTCATCGGGAGCAGCGCTGGGCTGTTTAAATCACGGACAAACAGTATCCCACATTCTTGATTTTTACTTTACAAACACTTGTTGTAATGACTAACTACTTCTGACATTTTGGAGATGTTAGCTCTTTATACAGTAAAGTTACAGCAGGATACATATGATATCAGGCTGATCCTGCCACAATTTGTTCCCTCGGTTCAAATCACGGACAAACAGTATCCCACCGTTATTTATGTTTTTAAACCCATTTTGCACAGAGAGGCATTTTTTGAAAAATGTATTGATAGCAATGTTGAATATTATTACACCATGACGCCTCTGCCTTTCTAAATGGAGGGACAGTAACTGCGTGTGTATATGTAAGCGTGTAAAACCTGAAGATAGAGACAAAATACTTTTAATCTGAATATCTGCCATTCTGCAACTCATCTCATGTAAACAATAATGTGGCGCACAGCGTGACGTGAAAAAATGCACATACCTTTAACGTTGCGTAATGAACTCTGTATTCCTCGTCCACACATAAACGCAAAGAAGGAGTTTTTAAAAATCTCCGTTTTCGGTGATTCCAAACACCGTTTACATGTGGACGAAACAGCTGCGTTTTCAAAAATACCCGTGTAGGTGTAGTTTATTTTCTTACTACCTGTAAGAAACGAACATTTTTCTTATAAAACAAAGGGGATCCTAGTGTTAGGCTATGCCCTCTCTATTTCTGGTAATTCCACACCGGTGGAAACCAAAACAAAACACGCATTAAGAGGCCCTAATGCCTGTGGCGGCCCATGTCACCCCTACTTGCATAATGACGAGAAGAAATATTTAAAAAAAAAATATTATTAAAAAAATATCATATATGAAGGCAATAGGCAGAGTGTTACAGGCAGAGTGTTACAGGCATCGCTCTAAAGAATGTAGCTTCATGGGCAGTGTAGTCCGTGCTGCAGGGAGAACGGACTGCCGTTACGTGTCTGAGAGGGAGGGAGCAAAAAGAAAAGTACGAGTTGTCACCAACCAGAAACGGGAGCTGGAAGCATGTAAATATAATAATAACCACTGCAGCCAAAAAGAGTGCCTGACGAGCCCAGTTGTAAGTAAATATTAAGACTCGACTGTACACTGTGTTCCTGTTTTCGTAAGTTCTGTTTAAGCAGCCTTTCAAAGCCTCTCTCTGTCTCTTGCTAGCAAAATTGACCCAGACAACAAAGTAAAGCTAGTTTTCAGCTACGAGCCCGACACGAACCGGCGTATTAGCCAGAGGTCCCTTTACTATGGTTCGGAGCCGCGGGCCTGTTTTATATACGCGCAATTAGTTTTCTATACGAGATCTTACCTAATGTCCACCTACTGTTACTCATTTTATATTAAGATTTAAAATTCTAGTTGGTATTGGTATGGTGAGTAACCTTCAGTAATAGTAATGAATCATAATTTTTTCTTTACAAACTACATTCATGTAGTTGTAAAAAGCATGATAATATATTAAGTAGGGATGGGTACGGGTAGTAACCAGACCAAAAAGCAGCGCACATTTCGGTGCTTTTTTTTCCTGAGATGTCATACACTTTGAATTCTAGCCAATCATTTTACGTTTCCGAGGATAGTAGGCGGGTCCAGGTACGTACGTTCTTTTAGAGCAGAGCTACAGATTAAAAATGCCCAAGGCGAAGCAGTCGAAAGTCTGGCTGTACTTCACAGCAAAATATGCAAACTCAGCAGCAACAAGTGCTTTAAGGTGATACTGTGATACTGTCAAAGGAGGTAACACCTCAAATCCGATGAAACACCTGGTGACGCATTATGGGGCGCCGTTTGTAAAGTTAAACATGCTGAAATTAACGGCAACATTTTTCCACATTTAGCTCAAAACCTTACAAAAACATGTTTTTTCGAGTAATTTTTTACAACATTTAGTAAAATATTTGTAACTTTTCATCAAATGTTAAATATTAAATCTAAATATTATATTTAAATCTAAATGTTAAATGTTAAATCTAAATGTTAAATATTAAATCTAAATATTAAATGTTAAATCTAAATATTATATTTAAATCTAAATGTTAAATCTAAATGTTAAAAGTTAAATCTAAATGTTAAATGTTAAATCTAAATATTATATTTAAATCTAAATGTTAAATGTTAAACCTAAATGTTTAGGCTAATATGCAAATGTATTGTACGGATCAATGGAAATACCAAAATAAAAGCTTCCCGAAAAACTCCGGTGCAAAATTGTGTCTGTTCTCTTCCTCGCTTCTCCCCGCCATGTGCTGCTTCACTTCTTGCCTACGAGCATGTCCAGCGATTTTGCTGGACATGTGCTGCAGCGATTGTGAAGTGGAGACTGCAGCTGCTAAGAGTGCACTACTGCTAAACCTTTGGATGGCCGACAAAACGGATCTTCCGATGTTTTCAGCTAAATCGCCGGACGTGCTTTCTCATGGTCGGGTTATGGCTGAATTCCAGTGGAATGACGGTCCCGCCATAATAGACGTTCCAGCCATGTGTTCCAGCCCTA
The DNA here is from genome assembly GCF_963969265.1 of Rhamphochromis sp. 'chilingali'. Lineage (NCBI taxonomy): Eukaryota > Metazoa > Chordata > Actinopteri > Cichliformes > Cichlidae > Rhamphochromis > Rhamphochromis sp. 'chilingali'. Next base: position 28,799,066 of record NC_137934.1, read on the forward strand.
AACCTAACCTTATCTAACTATAACCTTATTCCTAACCTTTACTAGCAGTTAAATGACGTAAAATAGTGTTTTCCAAAGATTTTTAGAAAATGAACGAATGTGTAGATTGAGTCCAAACGGTTCTCATGTGCTCTCCTGTTTTCCGTTGCCGTAATTTAGGAACGTGTTGGGTACCCGAAAGCATAAAATGTTGACAATTTGTCACCTAGCGAAAATTATTACGCTTTGGGAGTGAGAACGTGTCTGACCACTACCGGCACACTTTTGCACCGGAGGTTTTCGGAAAGCTTTTATTTTGGTATTTCCGCTGATCCGTGCAATAAATTTACATTTTAGCCTAAACATTTAGATTTAACATTTAGCATTTAGATTTAACATTTAGATTTAGATTTAAATATAATATTTAGATTTAACATTTAGATTTAAATATAATATTTAGATTTAACATTTAGCGACCTGTCCAGGGTGTACCCTGCCTCTCGCCCTATGACAGCTGGGATAGGCTCCAGCACCCCCCGCGACCCTGAAAAGGATAAGCGGAAGTGAATGGATGGATGGATTTAACATTTAGATTTAACATTTAGATTTAGATTTAAATATAATATTTAGATTTAACATTTAGATTTAAATATAACATTTAGATTTAACATTTAGATTGAATATTTAACATTTAGATTTAACATTTAAAATTCTGTTTTAAATATGAAAAGTTACAAATATTTTACTAAATGTTGTAAAAAATGACTTGTTTTGAGCTAAATGTGGAAAAATGTTGCCGTTAATTTCAGCATGTTTCACTTTACAAACGGCGCCCCATAACGCATAGCGTTTTTTTTTAAAGCCGAAAAATGCGCCGTATTTGATCGCTTGCTGCGAGACCTCACACCGAGCGCATCTACTGCGGGTGGGTTGCCTGTTATCGGACCCGGAGTTAGCAACATCCCCCAAGAACCCGAAGAGGAGAGTCCTGGCCCCTAGCCCTGCCAGTGTAGCAGAAAAGATGACAGATGATGGTGGCAGCAGCAGCCGTTCTTCTCTGAGTGAGTAGCTTAATGTTGTCCGTGTGTAATTTATGTTGAGTAGGCTATTACATTAATGCATGTAAGGTGAACTAGCAAACACTGTCGTAGTACATGCAGCTGTCTTCTTGTTTGATGGCAGATACTCCCTTCACCCTGGCCAAAAAGGCTAAAATGACCAAAGAAAAAGTGGAAAACAGTTAAACATGAGAGGTTTTTGGACAAAGTTTGTGTTTTTTCCATTGATTAAGCACTGCTTCCAGCCAAGAGTGATACCATAAATCCCCTATAGCTGCAGAAAAGGCTAACATTGTTATCTTTTTACAAAAAAACAGCTGAACATGAGTTTTTTGGACCAATTTTGTGTTCTCCATTCTTTAAGCACCGGTTTGAGCACCGTTTAAGCACCGGCACCGTTTCAAAAGTACCGGTTTGGCACCGGTATCGGATAAAACCTAAACGATCCCCATCCCTAATATTAAGTAATCCAAAGTATTCCGAATTTGAGTAACGTCACGGAATACGTTACAAAATACGTTTTGGGGCATGTATTCTGTAATCTGTACTGGAATACATTTTAAAAGTAACTCCACTTATTAATTAGGGGTGCAACGATACACAAAATTCACGGTTCGGTTCGATACTTTGGTGTCACGGTTCGATATTTTTTCGATACAAAAAAAATGTTCATGCCTTTTTAATTCGTCATTTATTAAAATTATAAATATATATTTTAACTCAGAAGTACAGTTTTTAAATTTAACCCTAACCCTTGTGCGTGTTTTTTATTTTGACAGCGAATGCGCACCTGCTGACCACTTATGTGCACCCCTGGTTATTTAGCTCATCATATTGCAGCCACAGAAATTCTTTTGTCCATGAAACCATAAAGCTGCACTTTCTTTTTGCCTTATAGTCTGATTTGTCATAACTTCTCCGTTTTGTGGTAAGCTTTTCTTTGGCTGTCACTTCTTCACCCTGACCTGTCTTATTTGGCTCAGCAGAACTAAAATATATATCCTGCTGCTTTTACACACGGACTCACATAAGCTCAGCGATTCTCTGCGCGATCAACCTCTCACATGTTTAAGCTGCAGGAGATTTCACTTGTCATGTTTGCGTAGTAAGCTAACGATTAATAAGACGATGTCAGAGGAATTGGTGCACAAATTATCATCACTCACCAATCAGTGCTGTCGCTCTCTATACACAGTTCGCACGATTGCAAAGTGAAAGCAAAAAACAAGCGCAAATTCAAACGCGATTTCAATATGTCACATATTGACAGTGGCTCACCGATGCCAATGACATAATTACCCAGCTACATTTCTGAAAGAATGCAAAAGCATTGACATATATTTTTCCTTCCTACAATAGCCCGACGGGCAGGGAAGAGATAGATTTTGGTACCCGACTGGAAAAATCGCTAGCCCCTGGACGTCGGGCTAGCGATATTGCGAGCCCTGTATCTGTTTGAGGAATCACTCATCTTTGGAAAAGAGTTTATTACAGAGAAATGGCTCTTTCCAAAATAAAAGCTATACTATACGCTTCTTCTGGGCTATATTCTCAGCAGCATATTAAACATATCAGGTCCCCATAAGGAGAATCATGTGCTAACGGCTGTCTAAATGACTCGGGTAAAGTTTGTAGCATGCATGCTTGTCGTTTTTGTCTGCTTCCACTTGTCTTTGCACTAGGATGATGTCCGTGTTAATGTGCAGTCATATTCGTTGTGTTCCCACTAGTGCTTTCAGGTTAATCTCATTGAAATGACCTTAACGCCACAACACGGCAAATCTCCGTTAACGAGCTACCCCTGATCGCCCCGTGCATGGGGCTAGACGGCCAACACGTTAACGAGCTAACTGCACTAACACACTAGTTCCCACCCATGTAATTGAGCATTGCGTGGCACATCCAACATACTGTTTTACTTTAGTCCATGACGCGCTTACCTTCAGGGTCATACGTCACATGAAAACCAAAATAATTCCAAACGCCAGATCTGAATGAGGGTGAGGGAGGGTCAATTTGCCATGTTGCAAAGAGAGCTTAACTTCTGTCTTGCTAGCTTGCCCTGCGCTCTTCCTTCTGATGATGCTGTCTGTGTTGAGCGCTCAGTGGATCTACGCTCGTCAGTGCAGCCTAGGCGGAGTAGTCGAACGCAGATTCACTGAGCGCTCCACACAGACAGCATCGTCAGAAGGAAAGTTGATAAAATAAATTACAAATGTTGTGTTCGATACATATGTGTACCGAACCGAAAGCACTGTATCGAACGGTTCAATATCGATACGAATATCGTTGCACCCCTATTATTAATATACTAATGCTATCATTTTCCCCATCTCGTTTACTTTTTTTTCATTACTCCATCCAGTGCAATCAAAATCACTTAAAGATATCAACTTTTTGTGTAACAGAGGTGCTACAGTTTACACTGTCATAGTACTTGTTTTTAATTTTATTGGTATTTCTAAAATAAGGGACATTAAATAGTGACCGTCACATTAGCAAATGCTGAAAATGGAAATCCTTTTCTAAGAAATACATTTTCTGATAATATTCTTTTGCTTTTACTTTGGGACCATATTGAAAATGGAGCTTAACGATAAAGCACAAGAATATTATCAGGAAATGTATTTATAAAAGGTGTGCAGTGTTAATTTTGTCTGTGTGTGTGAGTGTGTGTGCAACATGATAAAAATGGGTCCACTTAATGTAGCAGGAAATGGCTGTTTCATGTACTTTAGTAGGTGTTAATCAGTAAAGTGGATGTCAATGCATCCATGAAAGATGCAGCAATAGAGATGAAATGTATCTTTAAGATTAAGTATTACGATTTGCATGGTCTGATACATGACTACCATGTAATCTGCACTGGGAAAATGTGGTCAATGTGTCCAGTGCCCCACCAGTTTATGCCCCTGACTTACACTCATTACATTCAATTTAAATGCGTGTGAGTGTATGTGTACACACTCATATGGCCGTGGTTTTGAAAAAAACTCACAACAGCAGAAACTACCAAAAAATATGGGATATGTTTATAGGTCTAGCTGTATGTGAAATGTTTTTCCCAACTTTCAACTGTGGAAAATTTACTCATACACTGTTATTTATTTATTTATTTATTTATTTATTTATTTATTTATTTATTTATTTATTTTGGGGGGGAGTTCAGTAAAAATATATATTTCAGATAAAAATGAAGGCAAACTTCAAATAGGGTCTTTAGATTGATATTATTCCATTTAAACTCAAATCAAGCGATTTTACAACTGAGTTATTAAATGTCCAGCATATTTCATAATCTGATATCAAGTTGTATAAATAATATATGAATCTGACAATTAACCATTTGCTGCACTTGTTGAGGAAATGTAGAAGGGTATATGTGCAGGAAATTAAAATAATTGCCATAAAAGAGCCATAAAATAAAAATCTTCAGGTTAAGCCTGGTAATTACCGTATTTCCCGGACTACAAAGCGCACCTAAATATTAGCCGCACAAGCTAAAATCAGGGGAAAATCCTGTTTTGTACATACATTAGCCGCACCTGACCAAAAGCCGCAGGTGTTTCAATGTTGACTTATCATATGTAAGAGAATATGCACAAAGGGAATTGTCAGGAAAGAGATGGCTGTTTGGAGACATCACTTTTATTAATATTTTGAAAAACAAGTTATGGGTACATATTTGCACATGTAGTACATAACAATAACCTACAGCACACCAGAAAAATAGATTCGGCCTACCTTTTAGGCTCAGGTGCAGTGACACAGCTTTAACAAGACGAAAAGTCAGTCATTCACCACCATCTTTCTCTTCTTCCTACGCACTAAAACCACCAAAGTCCTCTTCTCCAGTGTCGGATACAAACAGGCTCATGATGGCTTCGTCATCCACTCTTCTTCTCTCCTTCGTTGTCACTTTCAAAACCAAAGAAATCCTCATTGTCAGTGTCAGAGTCGAACACCCTCAGAAGGGCCGTGGCGGTGTCCTCCTCTCCATCATGCAGCAGTCCAGCCCTTCAAAATCCGTTGGTGATCGTGGATGTTTTCACACTTTTCCACGCTGTCAGAATCCACCGGTGGAGTTGGGCATAACTTGCTTTTTGGGCATAACTTGCAAGTTTATCGCCGCTCATCATCCACGACTCCCGCTGAACGCGTAGCGCTACTTTGAAGTTTGTTTTTCGCGCTACTTCGTACGGCACTACGTTGCCTGGCGGACGGACATGTGACTAACATACCACTCTTGAACCCCGATCCTTCCGCCAGGCAACGTAGTGCCGTACAACAGCGGAACACACAAAACAAATCGTCTTACGATATGACAAAAATCACGGACAATCCACAGAAAAGCCGCACCTGACTAAAAGCCGCAGGGTTCAAAGCTTGTGCAAAAAGTAGCGGCTTATAGCCCGACATTTACGGTAAGTATTTCTATTTCAACTGAAAAAGAAATAGCTGAACACCACTGTGAGTGTTTTTCTGCTGTAAAATGTTAGTTTTTCCTTGAAAAGTTGAACTGAGCACCTCTTCTATCACTGATTAGGCTAATGACTCAGCACATTAACAGAATGTTTCTTATTTGGATGTTTTTATTCCTGACCTACACGTTTCTATCCTCTTTGCTCTTTTGACCTCCACAGCTCTCTGCACACAAGGGCCTGGGGCCAAAGGCTGAACCCACTGAACCATGAGTTAAACCAGTACTGGAGCAGCTTGTTTTCTTGTCTTGTGTTGTCTTTCTTCGTCTGTCAGTCTGAGCTTTTCACACTCCAGATGCCCTCAGACACGCCTAATATGTCGACAAAGTTAAACACCCTCATACAAGAGCACCTCTTATGGTTCACCTGCAGGACAGGGGAGTTGCGAACGTCTGGTCCAGGGTCCGTCGGCCAAGAAGGGAAACAGGGGGGTTGGTGTGGGGGATCAGAACACCAAAACCAACCTCCACTTAACTGGAAAGTGCTTGAGTGACTGGCTAAACAAAGGCTTGAGGTAACACCCACGGCTCATATGAAGTGTATCTGCAGTCATTACTCAGGCCTATCTGTTGCTGCTAATACAAGAGGCCTGACCTTAGCTATTTGTGAATGTTATTGCATTATGTCACCGAATCTAGTCACGTAAGGTTTGTTAGCCCAGATAAACAGCCTTCGTATTTGATATCTCACTTTTCAACAGCCCCGAAAACACCTGAACATGTTCAGCGGAAGGAGAGAGACACAAATACATGCTAGTTCTGGGAATGCATGACAAGCTGCATGCCACTCAGAAACCTGCCTCTTATTGTGAGATGTAATAATGCCAAGCATATGCAGAAAGCTGATGTCTAGCACCTTTATTGTGTTCACTATACAGACGTATTCAGAGCAGATAGTCACTGAAGAACAGGCCTGCTGTAGATTAGGCTCTGTTACAGCGACCCTTGTGGCTAATCCTTGCACGCATGCCACCGGGAATGTTCCACTCCCAAGACACAGGCTTGGATTAAAGCTGGGAGTTATCAACATACGCAGCACACACACAAAGAGAGCGCCATTAACATAGAGAACGACATGAGCTGCTCTCCTTTGTGAAGGGGCAGATGAAGCAGCACCGCTGCCTCTGCATAAACAGAAGTCCTCGGTGAAAGAGCAGCGAGAGGAGAAACAGACAACAGCGGTGACAAGGAGTGATATTTGTTCTCAAACTCCAAACCAATTCCACACAGCAGAGCTACATTAAAATAACAAAGGCTGGAAACTTTGCCCTTTGTTGCTGTTGCCTTCATGTGTCCTCATGAAGTCAGGAAAACATCCTTTCATATTTAAAATATGATTCTCCCAGTTTCCCCACGGGGATCATTAAACTTTCATCCTTCTGTTAATGACTGAGAACATTTTTGTGCTCCAACAACAAAGGCGGATATTTGCAGTGTATATTTTAAATACGTATATTGGAAGCGTCTTGTTGATATTAAGTTGCAGCTTCTTTAACATGATCCAAAGTTAAAAAAAAAAAAGCTTGTCTCTTCTTATTTTTATCTTCGTCTGTGTTCAAAAAATTAATAACATTTGAAGACTTGTTTATCAGTGTTTGAAAACCACTTCCCTTTGTTGGTTTGGTGTAGTTTTTAAAAATTTGCCCAGCTTCTGATTCCAACATGTAAATTCCTTTCGATCATCATAAAACACCAGTAACATGTAAAATTGTTTATTTCCATATGCACTAGCTTGCAGTCATGACCTCCATGACCTGTTGACAAGCAGAGGTGCCTTCTCTTTAAAAAAAACGAGGCACAGCCTCCAGTGTCCACAATGAATTGCTTATTTTCTCATTTCACTGCCAGATTGAGCTCTACCAGGTGTGTGGATTGCACTTGCAAATTTGCTTAAATGGTCAATAAAAATACATTAGCTATTATGCTAGCTACTGTAGTTTGGAGACATGTGCAACTTGTTATATTTGAATAAACAAAATAATCAACAATGGTAAACACGTGCAATGTCTGTAATAATTTGCTACTAACTTGGTAGCTACTGTTCGGTGGATGCTCCCTTTCCCTTATATGGCCAAGATAGCAAACACTGTACCGTCCATCATTTTCACCGTCATGAGTACACATTGCAGAGTTCTGCATGCAGCCATGCTTTACAGTATAAGTACAGGGTTCATCAAAGAGAATCATCTGATTTCAAAAAGGCTATGTTTGTATTTTTTTTTTACATAAAAGCTTGCAGTAAATGTTAAAATACATATATAAAGTCCTAAATATAAAACTTACAGTGTTCACAAGTGCTCAATGTGTCCTCCTTTGGATGCAAATGCATGAGCCAGCTGAGCAGTCTTAAATAATTCTGCAGCAATGAGCCTTTCTTCAAAGCAGCGTGGATATTTGGTTGACACAGTCTTAATCGCAGTCAACCTGCCTTTATCCCACAGACAATGATAAAATAGTAGCTAATTAACTGTACCATGCAGTACATTACTAATTTATCAAGACTGTTCTTTTAATGTGTCACTCCTTGGCATCTGTCATGAAGATTAAATAAAAAAGGTGCAATTAGCAATGAAAAATGAGATTATTGTGCATTAAGGTCAAGTTTGGTCAAGGTCAAGTTTATTTAGATAGCACATTTCCAACAGTCCGTGCTGCACAAAGTGATTAACAATGTAAAATCCCACTAACATAAATAAAATGCACAACAATGATGCAGAAAAATATAGAAGGAAAAAAAAAGTCAATAAAAACAACTAAAACAACTCAGCTAAGGCTGTTAAAACCAAAAGGTTTAGGTCAACATGTCCTAAAAGCCAGAACATAAAAACGTGTCTTTAAAATACTGCATTTAAGCAGCTAATCATTTTCTACCATCTTCATACATTCATATGCAATTCCAGAGGAGCCTAACACAGTTCACTTTCCTTGTGAAAAATGTATTCCACTCTTCTCCAACCACCAACCTTACAGTAGCCCAAAACGTCTAAGTGCAGTCAGTCTGTCAGCTTGTCACAGGCAGATTCAGGCCAACATATGGAGTGTACATTATGAGTATGTGCAACTACTCGAACAATTAATCAACTGCCTGTGTTTGTGTTGAGCTCCTGAGTCTTCCAAAGAGTTTGATGACTCATAAAAATTGGCCGCAGCTGGATGTTAACAATGTGTTTTCTTCTTCTGCTAATAGGCACTCATATCCATTATCTAGCCAGGCATTGTGAAACCTGGGAGTATCCCAGCTTCATTAATCCACCTCCAAGACAACAGCAAGAAGAGACAAATGTTTGAAAAACATGTGTTAGTCAAATATCTGACTGAAGACCTATTTGACTCATGGCTTTTAGTATGATAACAGCTTAGAAAGAGGGCTAAAAATCCACACACTCCATAAAATGCAAACAGCCCTGGTATTTTAACCCTTACCATTTTACAAATAAAAGTAAATAACACTTGGGGATACTTGAAAAAGGCAATTCAACATGATAGACAGTGATTCAGTTGTTGGAACTCTTAGGAGCCTACATGGTTGAATGTTCCTGCAAAAAGAGATGAAAACAGTCAGTGGCTGCAAACTCCATCAGAAAGGATTACTTCAGGCCTAAATATACTTTCCGAGCCAACAGCTGCAGGCTCAGAAGGAAACCTGGAACAGTCGAGGTGGTTGCACATTTCAAGCAGGTAGTGAGGTAAGAGCAGGTTCCAGCGAGAGGAGTTTGCTTGAATAATAATTCCACTGTTTGTCTTGTTGCTAATGTCTGGATGTGACTGTGTATTGCCACGTTGCTCTGTTGCTCAGGTTGTTTTGTTTACATATTTGTGGCCTTGCATGATAATTTAATTAGCCTGCTAAGCTGACATACACGCACAAGTACACCACTTTTGCAACCGTTAGAGGAAACCATTGTCAGATGAAACGTTCTTAAGGCTTAATGTGGGATTTTATCATAATCTGAAAACAAATGATTCAACTGCAATTATGTCCTTTATAGACAGGATTAAATGTTGCTTTTCAGTTCTAAATAAATCACGGTGATTCAGTTGAAGAATGATATACAGTTCACACCAGTACTTTACATAAGGGAACGTAACTGAAGAGAACTGCACCTCATACAATTTGTATTAGACTTCAAACACACCCTGATTTAATCAAGCTTGTTGAAGCGACTTGAACTTAATCATTAGCCAACCTATTAATGTTGCAAAATGAGTAAATATGTCAGTCCACCTGTTATCATCACATAAACCACTTTGTGGTTTTTGCATGAATGTTTGCCCACCGAAAACCTGTGCTTAACATTTTTGCTCGCTGTACAAAACTAAGTGTTGCATAATAAAAACTGAAAATGAAAAACAAACAAACTGTAAAACCAAGTATGATTCTATGAACATGTTTCCATTGTTCTGATAAGGATCAAATTCAAGGGGACAGTGAAATCACCATCACACCCAAACTTCCATTATTGCCAAGTTGTGTTACAAAATATGCAACATTTTCAACCACGACACATGACCTGGCCTTTTTTTGTGTGTGCTTTGGCACTTTTGGCAGCACAAGTTGAACACTGCTGTATTGTAATATCACATATTTTGATAAAGTTGTGAACTTTGTCATGTGTGCCCTCAAGTTAATTCATTTACACATAGGCATTAAAACCATTAATCAACTGTAATCGATAATGTTGACATATATTTTGACTATTGTGTCCGTACAGGTTTTACTGTAAATCGTGTTCTCAGGTTCTCTCTCTCTTTTATGCAAATGAAAATTAAATTATGACACATTTAAATATTTTACTTGTTTAATGCTATAGTTCACATCCACTTTTTAACACAATTTTAGTAAAGGAAATAATGGCACAAATTATAAATAAGTCACTGAATATGTGTGTCGAAATTTGACACTCATTATTACTATATTATTCTCCATAAACCCGAAATCAGCACCAGTTTCACTACAGTCTTATCAGAAGGCCAGGATTTATGCTGTCAATCCTCTGCAGTTTGACTCCCATTACAAATTTATTAACAAGCCCAGGGGCAGGTTTTGGCCTTGTCAGTGCGCTATCAGTGTTGACTAAGAAACAGATGACCTGCAGGCCCGGGCCAGCACAGTGGCAACACGCACAGTAGGGGAACAGGTTACTCAACAAGCTGATAAAAAGGTTCATGCTATCGCAAGTTGATTGTTTTATAGCTGTCTAATCCGGTGGCAGTTTGTATTTGAGTTTAGTTGATCAAATATGCCTGAATGTCAGTGCAGACATCCATGTTTATTCTACATTTTTTACAAGAGCATGATTTCTCATCTTGTATTGATCCTATTATCTATATATGTGGGCAAATACAAATTGTAGTAGCAGTTAAGGCATAATAAAGCTTGTTAATTATCATCTGTTTCATGTCCACTGCAGAGGACACAAAAGTGGTAATAAACACTGCAGCTTTAAACACGAGAAAATTAATCAGTGTAGCACTTTCCCAAAATGCTCTGGATTATTCTGTAGATTTCAGACCCTTCATTAGAACCATAATTTATGAATGTTTATGTAATAGTCCACATCTTGGCCTTATGTCATGTCAAGAGAAATCTGATGCCTGTTGTTTGGAGCTTTGTAGAGAAATCAAAGCACAGCTGATAAGTAGGAGTACAATAAATTCAATCAATCTTTCTTGCTCTGCTAGACTGGATTACACCGGCTGTAAATAAATCAAACCCTAAATTTATTTCAAAAGTTCAAGCGTTCTTTACTGCATCATTAAAATTTGGCTGCTTGAGTGGGAAAAAAAAGTTGAGGACCAAACACTATAACATATCGCGTTTTATGTTGATGCGGCAAACTTGTAAACTAATCCAAAACAACTTTTTAAAAATATATTCTAAGTGACTCATTGAAAGTGGCTTTCTGTCCTATTGTCAGGCACTGTAAATGCTTCACTGTGGTCACAAGCTCGCTTCTAACTGTGCCTGTCAGCCTTTTAGGCTAAGCAGGTGAAGTACAGTTGATTTGTATATCAGGGAAGCGTGGAAGCCCACAATAAACCCTGCAGCGGAGGGTCGTTGGTTCATTACAAGTCACTACTTTTACAACTTTCACATTGTCACAGTAAAATCATCACATGATTTTCACTTTAATGAATAAGTGAATGAAACTAAATGTCAGTAAGCTTTGTAAAGAGGAAGGTTTGCAGGCGCTGATGGAGAAATATTTCTGATTCCAAGCGATTAGCAGTGATATAAACTGAATTATTTACCTTTTTTTTTTTTTGCTAACATAATATATTGTAGCCACGTATTAAGCTATATTGGTGAGAGATGCAATTTTAAAGTGGGGTGATATAGTTACATTATTATAAAAATACATTGATTGATTGCTAATTGTAATGGGAGTCAAACTGGGGTCACACTGTACAGAGCACGTCACAGTATCAGATTTTCACTAAAGCAAAAAATACATTTAAAAAAATCACGATAAAGCTACTATCAATATATTTACAGAATTATTTTTTTTTGCGCTAATTAAATTCAAATCCATTAAATTAAAAACATACCTCTTAATTTTTTATTTCATGTGTTTTCTGTCCCATTGCCACAGGTGTACAAAATCAAGCACCCTCTCATGCACCCTGGCTTTATAAACATTTGTGGAAGAATGGCTCATTCTAAAGAACAAATTAAATTGATCTTAGTGTTATAATAGAACAAGTCGCCTTGTGAAAGTTCTTCCCACCTACATATTCCACAATCAGCTGTGAGTGGGGTTAATGCAAAGTGGAAGCATTTGGAAAACAAGTGGCAGAGCATGTAAGTTTACACAGTGGGGTTGCAGAGTGCTGAGAGACATTGTGTCAACACTCTGCTCATTCAGTATCTCCAGTATTCCAAACCTCTTATGGCATTAACATCAGCACAAAAACTCTGTCCCGGGAGCTTCATGGGTTTTCATAACTGAACAGCTCCTGTTCAGGTCGACCTGTACTTTTGTCCATATAATGTGTGAGTGAATTCGCAAGAGACCTTGTAACTATAATTGTACAAAAACATGCAATAGACTGATTACATAATTATTCACAGTATTATCTTATCTGCATTATTTAGAGACGATCCATATTCCATTAATTAGAATATCATAGTTACGGTAAATACACTCTTGACCCTCAGTTTACTGTAGAAAACAACCATTAGTTTTGTCAGTTTGTTCATTCACCTACAACAACTACCGAGTGAGAGCTCAACATAAGAAATTGTTCCTTTGTTGCAAAAGAGCTGAATTCAGTGATGCATTAATTTTCCGTTACAAACACTACAAAGAGGCATTGAAACTGAATATCACTCCAGACCTCTTGTTTTGTCAGAGTTGGATGCAAAAATTATAACCAGATCAATAGAGTCTGCTTTTCACAAGGGAACCTGACATGTGAAGAAGCAAACACATTTCGTTGCTTTTTGTGTGTCTCTGCTTTTCTTCCGGGACCTACAGACAGAGCCACACAGTGTGGTACAACATGCCAAATGGGTGGCCTGGGGCAAGGAACACCAAGAAACCATCAAGTTTGGTGGTTTGAGCGCGAGCAGGGGGAGCGATTGGTTTGGTTTACATTGAAATTAAGGCAAAGAAATGAGAAACTGCTGTTTACATTTTGGGTGGACTGTTCTCTGTATTTCCATCCACACCCAGGGAAAACCTAAGACAAGGAGTTATGAAAAATGCATCTTGTAATTGAACGAGTGAAATGTGAAACAGAGGTTCACCTTTCTTTAGTTTACAATTGAAAATCCAGGCATTATAAATTTCCTCTGGGTTATTATGCCAGTCAGTCATCAGCTCAGAAGACCTTCAGAACTCTCTAAAAGGGTTTCTCCAATGTATCATACCATGCAGCATAACACACACACACACACACACACACACACACACACACACACACACACACACACACACACACACACACACACACACAAGATGGCTGAACAGACCTCAACTATGTTATATGGACCTTTTAATATTTTAAGACTAATACTTTTAATTTTGAGCATTTTATTCTTTTTAGTTTTTCAATCTGGAAGTGATAAAAACAAGGCACTGACACTTCTGCAAATCTACAGAGTCCATATTTTTATTGTTATCTCTTTACATGCTGTTACAGAACTGCAGCTTAAACTATGTAATAAGGCTTCTCCTGTGGACAATATATGTTTCTTTGACCAAAAGCACTTTATATTCACTCTGAATACACAACACAAGCAAATTTCAAGTCTCTGACACATGCTTTCCAATATGCATGCAGCACAGAGTAAAAACGTCATTAATGACACCATTAGGTGACTTGCAGTCTGCATACTTTTGATTGCGTTCATGCTTAACATTTTCAAGTGATGAAACATGCATGTTAGGAAGATATGTAGTCGCTCATCTGCTTGCATTCCTGGATGTTTGGTAGTATGTGTTTTAATTCTGTCCATAAAAATTATATTTGACAACCTTTCCTGTTTCCACTAGTGACGAGTTTTGACATCTCAATATATATCTATGTGGTTTTATGATCATTAGAACATATTCCAGGTCTTTCCAAGGGAAGTCCCAGTAAGCTGTATAGGGAGAGATCAACCCTCATCTGATACAATTTGTTCTGAAAGGCCCCAAATGTGATAGAAACCACTCAGTTTATTAAAGAGAAACAAGGATTAGTGTCCAAAGAAGGCGTCCAAGGGAGAAAAAGTTAAATCTTACTGCTCTTCTGTCATTTTGCCTCTCAGACTCATTTGTGCAATCTGCCTCCTCCTCCACCCCACTTCATTCGTTCTGTGCAGCCAAGGTAAAGCTAGGGATAACTGCTACTGTTTTGTCCTTGGCTTTTACTGTTAATGTTGATCATAAATACAGTCTGACATAATAGATTTAAAAATTATTAATCACATTAGCTGGTGACAGCTACAGTTAGCAACCTAGCTGCACTATAGCTACACTACATCAATGCGGCAACAGTTTGTAATGTTACTGATAGAGTAATTTGAAAACAATAAGCCAATGTTTTGATGGGTAGTGGAGAGGTAGAGTGGTTAGCACTGTTGCCTCACAGCAAGAAGGTTCCTGATTTGAACCCTACTTCTGTGTGGCGTTTTCTCTGGTCACTGTGGCATTGCTCCACCATTTATGTTAGCTTAATTTTTGATTCTAAATTGGCCATGGATGTGAGGTGAATAAAGTGCTGCAACAATGTATGATTTAATATGATTTGTAATCTACAGTAAGATTAGAAAACTGCTATATAGGCGTAAATGGCAGTTCACCTCCTTTTCACACATACTTGGGCTAACTGCTCGCCGTTAGCAGCGAACAAGAGGCACTGAGATGAGGAAACATAAATGTCATATCCTTTTGTTTTCATGGAAAGACTTCACATACAAATCAGTCCATATGCTGTTGTAGGCAACCAGGAAAGTCCAGGAAGGTTTCATGTTTCAAATAACATTACAATCTCTTCACTCGTTATCAATAACAGAGCATTGAGCTATATGAAAATTGCTGTAATAGCACATGTGAGAAGGCATTAGGATGCAATTATCAATTTTTTTGTTTAAATGTAGAAAATCACATGTGCTATAAGAAATGATTAAAATCAGTGTGAAGTTTGACAGAAAATTTAGTTTCACTTCAGTTTCAGTCTAAGCATTTTAAGATTAGCATAGACTAAATCTAAGTCTACACACTTGACTAAAATATAAAGTGTAAAAGATTTTACCAGTGAGAGTTGCTGCATATGGTTTGCAAAGCATCTTATTTTAACTTGATATCAAATGTGGGAGCGAGTTGCCTAACCTTTCTGCTCAAGGAGATTACTTCTGATTGGATAACTTCCAAACACCTTCCGGCTCTCTACACAACCAAATTAGTTCTGATTGGATCTCATCTTTCCAGAATATTTTTATTTGTTTTCAAAAGTGTCAGTATATCATAGGTTTTGTCCTGGTTCATCAGTTTTTTATTTAGTTATCCTCTTGCTTTTATCAGAAAAAAGGTCATTGACGAAAACTGTGGAAAAACAAAACTGACATCGGTTAAAATATAACCTCGGCTATATGCTATGTCCCATTTTTAGGAAGCGAGGCTTGCCTGCGTGTGTCTATTTTTGGCAACCAGCTCAAATTTAATGATCACCTTTGAGAAAAGAGTCACCGTATATTTATAAAGGCCAGATGAAACTCAGACATGAATGGCTGTTGTCCTGGCATAATTCTCATAGGTGTGACTTGGTGTCTGTGACAAAATGACCACAGGGTGTTGTGGGTGCTCAAAGGAGATTATTTTGCAATGATAACAATACAATATGTTGTTTAGGTCTTCCTCTCTGGAAACTGGAAACCTTGTCATCTAATTACCATTACTGGAACAAAGACAAAAAAGACTGTTTTACTGTACACATTTTTAGTTACTGAAAATTGCATCCTAAATTTTGAAAGAGTTTGGGAAATGACACCATAAGTAACAGGCTTGTATTATAAAGTCCTACTGAAAAGTAACATTCAAGAATAAGGCTGGGGGCATCAGGTACTTCTGTTGTCTTTTATAAGTTCTATAAAAATATAAAAAATAAAGAAAGAATTGGTCCTGTTAATAACGTACTACGTGTATCTAGAGCAAACATTTCTTTTTCCTCTGGGCAACGGAGCGTGTGTTCAAAAAACTATTAAACTCACATCAGTAAGCCACACCATGAGCACACACACTGTTGTTTGTTTTTTACTCAGTCCCACACAGTGTCATGCTGCTTCACATTCACTACAGCACCAGATAGAGATTGATCCACCTCCAAAAATATCCCAAATGCCTCACTTCTGCCAGACAGACAAACGTGTTTTAAAAACTACAGGGAAGGGTTTTTATTATTATTATTTTGACTATTCATGTCAGCTATATTCAGCCAGACAAGTTTGCTTGAGGGCTCCAGAAAGTTAAAAATAACTGGGAGACTTTCATGTGTCCTAGAACACCGACTTTTGCAAAGCCTCATGTTTTGCATTAAAATGTGCTAAATATATTTTGGGTCCTGTCTTTTTAAACATTTCCCTTACTAAAGCCCAAGTCAAACGGGCAGCAGCAACACCCTGGCAGTTGCCAAATAGTAGGGAAAAATATGTAGTCCTCAAGTGTTAGGCAAGTGATTGCTATTTGTTGCTAGGTAAAATCAGGCACGAAGAAAGTGCTGCACCAGAAACAACCTTGTTAATTCTTTGGTCAGTAGAAAATTGATGCAGTATTTTTTTTATAGGAGACGGAGACTTGTCTGCAAAGACTCTGCATTTATGCATGTATTTATTCAAATGATCATTTATTTAGTGCCTTCAGCGTTAATCTTGTTAAAATGACGTTAACGCCATAACCACATTAAAACGGCAAATCTCTGTTAGTGAGTTAGCATGGATCACCTCATGCATGGGGCTGCACGGCGCTAACGCGCTAATGGAGATTTGCTGCGTTAATTGGCATTAACGTCACTTTAATAAGATTAACGCTGATAGCACTACATTTATTTATTTTATTATTTTGAAGGTGAATGGTGTCCGTTTCCAGTTTTCATGGCACTTTTAACTATTTCTGTCTGGTGATATTATGTTTGCAGAAAAGTTGATGTCTTCTATTTAAACTACTGGAAACTGTGGCAACCTAGTACATCTATAGCAATCGCAAGAAGGTTTTTGGTGCAGCACTGTATGTGGTCGAATTCATGCTAGCAACTGCCAGCAACCTCAAGAAACATTTACCAACATTTGCAGAATATACGCGTTTTCATAGTGAACAAAGTTTGCCAGTGGACACTGACAGCTCTCATGGCTCGCGTGAATTTCACAATGACGTCTATCAACCTCCAGCAACTACTTACAACCAGTTTGGAAATACGCATTTTCCTTCTTGACCTGTGGAACAGTCGCCAACCAGTCTCAAAGCATGTGTTCTTAGAACTTAAGAAAACTTCAAGACTTTCTAAGTTTGAAGTTAAACTCTAAGAGCCAATTACGCATGTAAAAATTGGTTTTTATTTCATATATAGCTTCACATAGTGGCACAATAAACTATTTTATTTCTCAGAAACCTGATGCATTACTCAGAAGCATGTTTGACTGAGAAATCATAGGGCTTTCCTTGGAAAAAGTAACACCCAAACATGTAATGCATACAGGTGTGCATACACGTGTACCTTGGCTGACAATGTCAAACATTGTCAACGTGTTCAGTGTACACCAACCGATGGCACGCAAGTTTATTTTTATCTATTGTCTTGTTCCCTTACTGTAATTTTTTTGTGCTTTACGCGGTTTCATACGTGTATGTACGTGTCCATTTATGTGTGTGTGAAAACCCAGGTATGTTCTGCCATCTCTAATTAACTTGGTGTAGATGTGAATGACTCAGCAGCAGTTGACAGCATAATCACTCTGTGGCTCACCTGTTTATACGTGCAAACACACACTCAGAAATGCCAGGGCTAGTAAACACACACACAGACGCATGCATGCTTATACATTTGTAGTCACAGGTTGGCTAAACCCTTTGTGAACCCCTGGGAGAGTGCTCACTGCACATCAGGGTGAAACTTGGAGTATTCCGTGGTAAATAAATGCAACTATAAAACACAGGCAAGCCGTAACCCATCTCTGGATGCCAGCTGAGGCGCACTCTTGCCAATGTGAATGCGTGTGTTTGTCTGTCTGATGTAACCTGGCAGCTCAGGTGCAAACAGAGGGCAACATGCCGATTAGAGGTGGCAACCTGAAGCCACAGGTAGGCAAGGAAATGAATGCTCAGGAAAACGAATCATCAGTTATTTACCTGAAATTAAAAAAAACAGATACAAACAAACTCCTTGGTTTCGCAACACAGGAAGTTTCCTTCACTTTCCATATATGGAGGCCTTTTAATTGTTTTGACTAGTGTGTTGGTTCTATTAATGACTTTCCAAAAGTGACTTTATGACTTCTCTTTTTCACAGCTTGGATCCTATTTCATCATACTGGTTTCTTCTTGTACGCATAATCAGATGAGTTCATTAGAATAAGAAACAAAAGCATAAAGGCAGTAAAACCGAAAATGCAGTTCAAAATGTAGATTCATTTAGCTAACACTGTCACTACAGGTTAAAACTGACTGTGCTCACACCTATGACACGGAAGTGAAAGTAGCTCCACAGCATGTAATGGTTGTTTACAAAGGAGTCACAAGTTTGTGTAGTGGTTCTTGTGTACATTTGGTTTTGTTTTCTTTTCCAAATAACTGATTTAATAAGAACTGTAAAGTAAACTTGGAACTTGTTTTGAACCTGTTTGACCACTTGTTCTGCCTGTCCCAAGGGACTGTTTCCATTAACTCTACACTTAAACTGGCAAATAAAATTTCTGAAAACTATAAAACGAAGACAAAATCTTGCTAAATCATGCAGCATGTCTCAAACAATGCTATGGCCTGTACTTTTTCTTTCTTAGCTCGAAAGATGTCAGTGAAAGAGCAACCAAATTTAATTTACTTCAGTACAATTTGGGTGTGGCTTGAATACAAAACTGTCTCCACGAAACCTCTTGTTATATGCCAAACAGACCCATTAAAGCTACTGCATATCTCTCACTTCCTTCAGACCATGAAGCCGCCTTTGGGACTGAAGCCAACACGGAAACGGCTACAAACTGCAATTCTTGGAGTTGCCGCTTGAGCCTGACTCAAAAATTGAGTCAATCCTTGTAAAGCGACATGCTACAATCGCATAATAAAAAAACACACGTTTACAGGAACGAACAATCTATTATTATTATTATTTACAAAAAACAGATGTCTGGATGTTGTGTAATCGTTTTGCCTCATTTATCTTAATTCTTTCTTTTATTTGGTTACATTGTTCCAATGTTCAGCACTTTGGCCGGCACTTTTAAATGTGCTATTTAAATAAAGCTGACTTGACTTGACTAGATGATTTCTGTTTTTATAACAAAGCTGTGGTGGCAGATTTAGTCTGCTAGACCCTGTCACCATTTATTCTGGTCACTGAACTTGACTTTTCTACTGCATTTGCGGTGCTAATGCCTTTTGGACAATTTTTAATGTAATTATATGCAAAATATACAAAACAGCCCATGAAATTGGGTTGTTGTTTCAGCTTTGGTCAGTAACATTCTGGTATTTTTTAACACTAACTAGCAGATATCTTGTGTCTGTGCCTCTAACTTGTAATGGCTTAAGAATCTAGCTTGCTAACCAAGCTAGTTAGCATTAGCTGATGACTTAGCATTCCACCCTCTTACCTAAATAACGTCTGATTTGGCTCCGAAAAAACAAAATTGACAGCGAAAGCATCAAAAGCTTAAAAATGTGGAGTCCAGAAACTAATGGGGGATATCAAGTCAGGCCAGGTCAATCTTTTATATCTAGTGTATACAGTACTTGAGCCATTGTCAGAAGCTGTTATGGGATAATTTGGGATAATTATTCCTGATGGCTTTGCTTGGGGCTTTCCTTTTGTTGTTTGCTTTAACACTCTGCAGCAGAAAGACACAAATTTAACCCAGGTTCTTGAAAAAGTTCAAAAGGGCTTTTAGTTTCTGTTGCTCTGGATGGATGTCTGTTGTTTGACAAGCAGGAATAACACAGGGTGATACGCACATAATAACAGACAGGTGAAACAGACTAAAATATTTCAGTCATGGTTCATGACCTTCCCTGGCATGCTGCAACAGCCACAGCTTCATCATACTTTACCCTGCATCCTTTAACATGACCTTAGAAAAATAACACGTTCTTGTGTGCCAGGAAGCACTATCAGCTCTGCCAAGCTCTGGTGAAAACTCTGAGATGCAGGTGGGGACACAAAAGAGTTTAAAAGCTCAGTTGGAGATGTGGAGGAAAGGTAACACAAAAGTTAATCCCATCAAAAGAAAACAAAAGCCAGTCTTTTAATAAAATCCCGGGCCCTGTTTAAAAGAACTGCTAAAATAGAAATAACGGATGTTTCATAAAGAAAGAGGTGGGAAAGAACAATTCATATGCAAAATCTTTGTTTTTATTTCAGGTCTTTATATGTTTTCTTTTTTTGCAGGAATAGTTTTTTTAGCAAGCTGGATATATTTAATTCATCACCTGTATTGAAATTGTTATTATTATATAATTACTTTTATGGTTAAAAAAAAGAAGGAAAGAAATCAGTCAGAATTATAAACAAGCGATCAGTTTATGTCTCAATAATAATAAAAAAGTACACGTAACTTTGTTTAAATCCATCCTGAGATCAGAGTCACAAGACTCTGGGAGGACAACCATCTGCCACAAAGCAGCTCCTGAGCTGGAGAAACCTGCTGAAAAGTAAAGGGAGAGGGATGATGTCGAAGAAGAAATACAAATTAGAAGAAAGAGAAAACACAAGGGTCCAGCCTGGAAGGAAAAAAGGCTCAGAAATAATTCAGAGGTTCCACTGTGAAAGGGGACAAAGTGTTGTTTTTTATGAGTACATTGTGCTGGATGACATGATTCCCTGTTTTTCAGAGATGCACAAATCCTTTTCACTGTGTTGCTTCAGGGTGTGACTGGCTAATATGCTGAAATCAGCTCAGTTTTTTGTTTTGTTTTTGTTGTTGTTTGGAAAGCACCGGAGATACCAGGAGAGAAAGCTATGATGTGAGTTAAAAGAACTCAAAAATGACTGTATATGTGCTTTTTTTAAGAAATCCTTTGGCTATCTAATTGGATCCATGAGTTCAAAAAAACTTGGATCATGTATAAATGTGACCAGTCAGTCAGGTCGGTGACTCAGATAAGCTGGTAATGTGTGACCTGCTTTGCACAGGTGTGCTGTACAAACATCACAGTGGTTTATTCCTCCCACATGCTGTGACAGGGAGGTAGAGGGAGAGATTTCTAAAGATAAATGAACGGACAATCTGCAGCGCAGGCGGTTATCAGATATGATCAGATGGAAGCGATGTGTAATAGCCTCGAATGGATCAAACTAAATCAAATTAACCACAGGGCTCGTACAGATTGGCCCTCTCGCAACAATGAAACCTGTTTGTTAAATGTGGGCTGTGATAACTGCAAGGCTGGTGCCTTGGAAACAAAATAATTTCAACCCCGGTGTTGTGCAAGGCCTCCACTTTGCATCGGGATTGCTGCCGACAAGCTGAGGGCTCGCCAGCGCCAAAAATCATCAGACAGTTTTATGACTAAAAATGAAGCTGAGATGAGGAGAGAACCTGCCTGTGCACACAGAAACTCTGCATCTTGTACAAATACACCTGGAGCACACCCAGTATACATGGCAACTGGGGCCACAACCACTTAAAACGCAACCACAGAAAAGAGGTGTTTTGCAAGCTGCTTGGATTCACTGCACACTTGGTCAAGTCTGCTGACAATAACTGAACAGCAAAATGTGAACTGACAACGTTAGCCTGTTTGATGTTCCCCGGCTCTCTCGTTTTTTAATCTTTACTTCAATAGAGGGGAGCCTGAAAGGCAGAGTAGAGATGTTTAGGAACACGGTTTGCGGTGGTAAAACCCACGGATAACAATAAGCGTTTTACACAGAGCAGGAATTCAGAGAACTTGAGGAGAGAAACACAGAGACAATACTTGGCTGTGAAAGAGTGACGATCACTTTAACATGCTAAATCTCTGCCTTTGTGCCCCAAAGCTTTGATCCCAAACTTCCAGTGAGCCTCTTGTTCAGTCTGTTTGCTCTCATTCAGATATATTAAGACTTCCTATTATGTGCCAACATCAGAAACAGCCTGTGGTATTTGCCCAAAGATTAGTTTACTTAAAAGCCCAAAAGAAGGTCCCCGATATCAGAGGGGAAAACCTTCCATTGACAGAGATGAGAGGTAATCTGTGTAGGGTAGAGTCATTTCAGCACTGTTCTAGTCTTTGCATACAAACTGTGTGTGTGTGTGTATCTGGCTGTTCCTTTTTTCCCTTCTATGTGTGTGTGTGTGTTTCTCAGCATATTTTGCTGTTAGTTAAACATGCATTGAAAATGTGAAGCTTTAAAAGAAAACAGCTTCTCCATTCATGTCCTGAGTTCAAAATATTGTTTACAGGTCTGCAAATAGTGATAGGTTATAGCCAAACAACCTGGCGATGCAGACCTGTCATGCTCCAGCTTGAGTGTGTGTGTTTGTGTGTCTACAAAGGTACTTTTAAAGGCATTTATCTGTGGGCTTGTTTAGCTGATTTGTGTGCTTGATTGCTGCCTACTGCTGGTGCCATTCATCCAGTAAGCAGTCAAGGTTCATTCGGGTCACTGTGGTTCCTTAAAGACAATGACACTCCAGGCAGCATCTGACATGACTGTGAGGCTAAGCAATGTCAACAGATGACCTCATGGATGTCAGCGCATTCTCAGCGACACTGAGGACGGTCACAAAAACAGGAATTACATTCATGTCAGAGAATGGACAAATGTCAACAGAAAGTACTGTACCACTGTGTGTTGGAGATGTTAATGGATGCGGATCAGAGCTACAAGCTTGGCTTTGGGTCTTCCATTTCCAAAAAACAACAGAAATGATTAAAAGCCAATGAAACTCAAGTGTTCTATTATACTTTACGTTGTTTTATGCTCTTGGAAGCATTAGACATCTGTAACTAGCCTTTTAAAAAACGCTTGTCAGGAAGCATAGATCTAAATGACATTGTTCAAGCATGAGTTCATGGAAGAAACAAACAGATCAGACGTTATGTCAGTGTGTTTTATAAAATGTTGGATCTTGCACCAGAGTTAACGGGACACTTGCAAAGATTAATCCATTTGCTTCAGTTCAATTTAATTCAATTCAACTTTATTTATATAGTGATGAATCACAAGTCACCTCAAGGTGCTTTATATAGGATTGCTTGCTCCTCCTAACCCACCTGATCTCTTAACTTTACACAGCCTGGTAAATCAGTCACAGTTTCTAAGTCTGCCATGCAAATAGCTGTCACAGTGAAGATCAGGCCTTTGCTGAAGCTGATGCTAAATTGTGGAGCTGGTAGGAGGAAAAGAATTGCGCTCCAACTGACCGTAATAAGTCTCAGACATTCTCCAGTCAGTTGTGGCACAACTTGTCAGTGATTTGTCTTTTTGCATTAGGGCATTTGACTCAACTGGTTGCCAGCCGGTTAAATCTGTTTATAATCCTACATGATACGAATATTGCTGAGTGCTGAGTGTCATTTTGAAGAATTTCCGTTTTAAATCTGTAGGTTTTGGCTGAACTCGGAATGTAAGTAGTACATTTCTGTTTAATGTGAATTCCTGTGTACAGTTTGTAGACAGGAAAAGATTTGCTATTGTCAATTCAAATCAATAGTTGCCTCAAGGAGCATTATACAGTAAGGAAGAGACACTAAAATAATACAAAGAAAACTCCAACAATTAGACAGCCCCCTACGAGCACTTACTTGGTGACAGTGGAAAGAAAAAAAATCCCTTATAACTGGAACAAACTTCCAGCAAAATCAGGTTTAGGTTGGAGCGTCCATCTAACATAACAGGCTCAGGGTGAGGGAACATGCTGTGGAAGAGAGCCAGTGATTAATAATAACTATTGACTAAATGCAAAGAGATCTATAAACACATAGTGAGTGAAAAAGGTGAGTGAAGAAGAAACACTCATCGTGTGCATCATGGGAATCCCCCAGCAGCATGACTAAGCATAGCAGCAGCATAACTAAGGGAGGATTCAGGATCACCTTTATTCTTTATTTATTTAAATGGGACCGTACAGTTTAACATAGTCCAAGTATAGAACTTGAAGCTGTAATGTAATGCACCTGTAGCTATCACTAATTTTCAACCACTGTCTCTTGTTGGATTTACAATCACAATACAAACATTTTACAACCTGATCCAGCCCTAACTATATGCCTTATCAAAAAAGGAAAATTTAAGCCTGTTCTTAGAATTAGAGAAGGTGTCTGTGTCCTGAATCCAGAGAGGGAGTTAATTCCACGGAAAGGGGGCCTGAATGCTGCAGGCTCTGCCTCCCATTCTAGTTATAAATATCCTAGGAACTACAAGTATACCAGCAGTCTGAGAGCAAGGTGCTCTATTGAGGTGATACTATGGTACTATGAGGTCTTCAAGATAACATGGGGCCCTATTATTCACCATATCACCATATTTTCACAGATTACATGTAATAGTAATCAGTAATCGGTCTGACCAACCCGCCTTATTTCTGTTTCAAAGAGGACAAATGACCCCAAGTGGTCGCAGTGTCTTCAAAGCAACCATTTATAGTTTATTGCTATAACCAAAATAACATAGAAGTTAATTTTCAGAAACTTTGCTACAAGTCTTCACTGAAGGCTGTGAAACACAAAGAAATTCTCAAACTAGAAAAGGCATGAGGCATTTGTATGGAATGAAAATCATTATGAAAGTTGACACTGATGATAGGAGTGTACACGGTGTGTGTTCATCCCACCCCAATATATCTGTGAGCATTTGCACAGCTGATTGAGCAATATTATTATCAACCTGCTTGCATATGGATAGACACATACCACAGCCATAGTCACCTATGTTATTAACCTCCACTCCCAACAGACACTCTTTGGAAGGAATGTGAAGGAATGCCTCCAAAGATTTCTGTCTCTCAAGACCTGACAGACCGTGTAAATACACCAGACAGGCTAGAGGGTTCAGCTCTTCGGCGACATCTAAATAAAAGGCTGCTACTGCAGATCGCATAGCAGCTGAAGGAGTCTAAATAGGTATTCATCATCCTATCTCAGGTGTACAGCATACAACACTTGCTTGCTTGACTTTGTGCACAGAAATATGATGAATTGATTGACTGTAATCTGTGTCCCACATGAGCACACAGTCAACTTGCAAGCCTGGAAAAGTTTACCTGCCTTGAATAAAGGTAGCATATTATATTAACATGATATCAGCATTTCAGTTTTATATACAATGATTATTGCCAATTCAGGTGTGATTCTGGGTTACATGTATTACATAAATACACTTACTCAAACAACATGAATTGAAACTTTTTAGCATTTAGCTGTATCTGCAAAGCCCTTCTCGTTTTTATTCTCCTCTGCTTTTCTTTTATTACTGCCCGTTTAACCAGGGTGCTTGTCCAACATTACGTGTAGAAAATCACGAACACGTTGGCTGCCCTGCTGGGAGAGAGAGAGCATACAGTCTATATCGGCCAGAGTGACAGAGTTATGACTGATGAATGGGTTCCAAGAACTCACTCGTGTTTACCTGTAATATCACTGCTCAGAATTACCTCATTCAGGCGACTTAAAGCGTTGTGAGAGAGAGAGACGTGGCACTCAGGGAATTCAAAACCGCTGGGGAATTCTGAAACAGCAAAAAAGGCGAACGAGTCTGAAAACCTTCTATCAGGATTGACAGGTGATTCTGTACATGCAGTTTTACAGTGGAGGAAACAAATATTTCAACTTCCAGCTGAATTTGGAAGTTTGCTCACTTTCAAAGAAATCAACAGTCTCTCATTTTTATGGTAGTTTCATTTTGAGTCAAGTCGAAGCTCCAGCTCCCTCCACAGATTTCCTTGCACCTTGTGGGCACTGCAAGATTTCAATCATACTAGTGTGTTACCAACAATGTTCTTGGTGACTGTGGACTCCTTTGCCTTCAGATCATTAATAAGCTCCTGTGTAGTTTTAGGCTGATCCATCATACTCAGCAGGGGATCAATAATAGTAATAACAATCATTTTTAATGTTTATTTTAGTTTTTTTCACTTGACTAACGTTCATTCTCTGATTGGTTTGAACAGCTGCTGTCATCGCTGGGGTGAAAAATAACTAGTGATCCCAACATGCCAGAGTCAGATTTAAAGGTTTAAACAATTTGATCTTCTGTCATAATTAGGGGTGCAACGATACACAAAATTCACGGTTCGGTTCAGTTCGATACTTTGGTGTCACGGTTCGATATTTTTTCGATACAAAAAAAATGTTCATGCCTTTTTAATTTGTCATTTATTAAAATTATAAATATATATTTTAACTCAAAAGTACAGTTTTTAAATTTAACCCTAACCCTTGTGCGTGTTTTTTATTTTGACAGCGAATGCGCACCTGCGGACCACTTATGTGCAGCCCTGGTTATTTAGCTCGTCATATTGCAGCCACAGAAATTCTTTTGTCCATGAAACCATAAAGCTGCACTTTCTTTTACCTTATAGTCTGATTTGTCATAACTTTTCCGTTTTGTGGTAAGCTTTTCTTTGGCTGTCACTTCTTCACCCTGACCTGTCTTATTTGGCTCAGCAGAACTAAAATATATGTCCTGCTGCTTTTACACAGGCACTCACATAACGCTCAGCGATTCTCTGCGCGATCAACCTCTCACATGTTTAAGCTTGCTGCGGGAGATTTCACTTGTCATGTTTGCGTAGTAAGCTAACGATTAATAAGACAATGTCAGAGGAATTGGTGCACAAATTATCATCACTCACCAATCAGTGCTGTCGCTCTCTATACACAGTTCGCGCGATTGCAAAGTGAAAGCAAAAAAACAAGCGCAAATTCAAACGCGATTTCAATATGTCACATATTGACAGTGGCTCACCGATGCCAATGACATAATTACCCAGCTGCATTTCTGAAAGAATGCAAAAGCATTGACATATATTTTTCCTTCCTACAATAGCCCGACGGGCAGGGCAGAGATAGATTTTGGCACCCGACTGGAAAAATCGCTAGCCCCAGGACGTCGGGCTAGCGATTTTGCGAGCCCTGTATCTGATTGAGGAATCACTCATCTTTGGAAAAGAGTTTATTACAGAGAAATGGCTCTTTCCAAAATAAAAGCTATACTATACGCTTCTTCTGGACTATATTCTCAGCAGCATATTAAACATATCAGGTCCCCATAAGGAGAATCATGTGCTAACGGCTGTCTAAATGACTCGGGTAAAGTTTGTAGCATGCTTGTTGTTTTTGTCTTTGCACTAGGATGATGTCGGCATAAATGTGCAGTCATATTCGTTGTGTTCCCACTAGTGCTTTCAGGTTAACCTCGTTAAAATGACCTTAACGCCACAACACGGCAAATCTCCGTTAACGAGCTACCCCTGATCGCCCCGTGCATGGGGCTAGACGGCCAACACGTTAACGAGCTAACTGCGCTAACACACTAGCTCCCACCCATGTAATTAAGCATCGCGTAGCACATCCAACATACTGTTTTACTTTAGTCCATGACGCGCTTACCTTCAGGGTCATACGTCACATGAAAACCAAAATAATTCTAAACGCCAGATCTGAATGAGGGTGGGGGAGGTCCATGTTGCAAGGAGAGCTTAACTTCTGTCTCGCTAGCTTGCCCTGCGCTCTTCCTTCTGATGATGCTGTCTGTGTGGAGCACTCAGTGGATCTGCGCTCGACAGTGCAGCCTAGGCGGAGTAGTCGAACGCAGATTCACTGAGTGCTCAACACAGACAGCATCGTCAGAAGGAAAGTTGATAAAATAAATTACAAATGTTGTATTGTTCGATACATATGCGTACCGAACCGAAAGCACTGTATCGAACGGTTCAATATCGATACGAATATCGTTGCACCCCTAGTCATAATTACAATGACAACATCATTGCTCTTACTGACTGCTGACCTCTAAACTGCAGCTGACCTGTAATGGTATGCTTGTTTGCTTTATGATGTCCGTGCCATTCTGTCACTGGTCAAAATGGGAAAGAGAGAACCAAAAGCAGGAGTGAAGCAAAAAAAAAAAAAAGTGTTTTTGAATTAGAGTATACTGTAACTTAATAACAACACAATTTTTCATTTCTGCCCTTTGTGCATTCAGTTTGTGGCTGCTAATATCGGAAATAACAAATGAAACTCGCCAGTTGAACCAAACCAAATTGCTAAGGCACTCCAAATCTTTGTTGTTTTTTTTGTTTTGTTTTGTTTACTTGTTTGTTTGTTTGTTTGTGCTTGGCAGTGTCCATAGAAAAGCATTCAAGCAATGATCCCCTAGGACTTAAACATAATGAGCCCCGCACATACCAGGTATATAAGGTATAAGCAGTGAAAGCAATTTGTGTTAATTATTTCACAAAATCAGTTTTGAATGTATCGGCTAGTCAAAGGAGCTTGAAAAGAAAAGCGTCTGGACTTCTTTAAGTTACTTGAAGACGTTTCACCTCTCATCCGAGAAGCTTCTTCAGTTCTAAGGTCAAATGGTGGGGAGCCACTTCACAAGCGCATGGCACAACACAGAAGAGCCACCTCCACAGGACAAGACTCAGCAGTCCATCTGCATCTTAAGGATAAAGGACACTCTTTCGAGGATGCCAATGTTCACATTTTGGACAGAGAGGACAGATGGTTTGAAAGAGGAGTGAAAGAAGCCATCTATGTCCACTGTGAGCGACCATCTTTGAACAGAGGCGGTGGTTTACGACACCAACTCTCTGCCATCTATAATCCAGTTTTGAGTTCCCTCCCCAGACGCCTTAACGCTCTCCTCACATCCTGGGCCATCTGACCTCAGGAAATCACATGTTAAGGTGGGGCCAGGTTTCACAATGAGCTCACCTGAAACTCTGGCTGATTGGGACCCACACCCAGTTTCACACCTTGGCTCAGGCGATTAGAGGATCATCAGGGGGTCCTTTTGTCCCTCTGTGGGGGGAAACTCCCACTAGGTTTAAATCTGGGACTCCCCACTATTTGACCTTAGAACTGAAGAAGCTTCTCGGATGAGAGGTGAAACGTCTTCAAGTAACTTAAAGAAGTCCAGACGCTTTTCTTTGCAAGCTCCTTTGACTACGATGACCTGGATGACTGAGAACCTTCACAGACAAATATATCGGCTAATATATCTAATTTGAAAACCACATAATTTAATACTAAATTGCCAACGACAGTTCATGGTGAGTTTGGTTTTTTATAGATGCCAAACCTGGAGGGCATAACAAAGCTTTTCTGCAGCCTGACAGTAATTTTTACTAGGGCAAAGGTTGTGGCTAGTCTAGGCTAGTGCCTTTAATCACTAGTACACAAAACTTAAATCATCTCTAATCTTTATACCTCTTCTTCTGAGGGGTGATCTAAATATGGCTGGAAACTTATGGGAAATTGATACGCCTCTGCTACAGTACAGAAGTTTTTGTTCAAGGCCCTTACACTCGGAGTACTCTGCTAAGAAAACAACATGAAATTCTGACTTTTTCAAATGAGAATTGTTCGTGTCACTTATAAACACACCCAAAGTGTTGCTTTTTACTAGAAATCCATAGGAAATTTATGAATAGAGAAAGATAGGCATTGTCCTGCCACTGCCCTTGAAGAAACCAAGACTAAAATGTGTAATCCTAGCAGATCATGTTTTCATCAACTTTTTCAAAAGTAGCAAATGTATGGTAGGAAAAAAACAACAACTTTTTGAACCATATTCTGGAATACAGATTAATTGCAGTTTTTATTATAATTATTATATAAATCTTTGATAAAGTTTGATAAGGTTTATCCTGTTGCTATATGCTCAAGCTGCTGGGAGACTTCTCATGAGGCCCTTCACATCTACTGTCCTCTTTTCAGTCACAATGTTTATATGAATAAATCCAGGATGGCAGGATGTGATGTGAGACTAGGCAGCAGAATGACTTTGCTGAAGCCAAAGGATCCTGATCCCAGATGCTTCTGACAAAAATGGCCTTAACTGATGCCCCAGGAGTGACATTGGGCTGGGTGTCCTGGGGTTATTTAATGGATATAGCTGAAAAAGTGAAACAGTTCAAAATACTTCTCAATATACTCTTAAAGATAGAATACTTTCTTTTTTTTTTTAAATTTTCTGGGTCTATGCATGCATGTGCAGGTGTGTCCTTGTGTACAAAGTGCAAATAAGATGATAAGTGATCCATTCTGAAGCAGAGCCAGGACTCCTTCCTGTGACGTAACAGCTAATGACAGTAAATGAGTCTAAGTTCTTTGACGGGCAGATCAGTGGCTCTCAGAGGAAGAGAGACCGTGTTTCACTCTAAGTGCTGTGTTGTTATTTCTGAAGTAAATGGAGTTTGTTATCACAGCTTGGCCTCCCCCTTGCTCCCCCTCCTTCACTTTGCCGAGCGACAGACCAAAACTCCTGCTGCGTTTCTCATGCTAGACACCCCATGCCGGCACACACAAACATGGGGTATACGTGTTCTTATGTAAAGGATGCTCACAATCCTGCAGCAACATATGCATGCATATAAATAAAATAAATTCAGGTAAAGTGAATGTGTTTGAGATATGAAGAGCCCATGGCGTGCGACTCGCCTTCCACCGCCATGACTATGCTTACATGCAGCTTATCTGATCTGCTTATCACTTTGGCAGACAAGAAAACACACACACACACACACACACACTCCCTCTCTCTTTTGCTCTCTTTTTGGTATGTACTAATGTAACTAGTATTTTGGCAGGTGTTCCCCAGTTTTCTTAATCGAGATGAGATAATCTTCCTTTTGAGGACCCCCCCACCACACACACACACACACACACACACACAGACACACAATGTGGGAAAATAACCAACAGCATTTGCTTAAGCACCCTTCTGATGTTAAGCTTAATGACGAGTTATTGAACAGTTATAAATACAAGCAACTGTTTAACCGTCTGAAAGCCATCTTGCTGGAGAGTATTTTTATTTTACATATTTTAAGTGACTGATGATAACTGAGGCGTGTTCAGCCTTCCATACTTGACTGTCTTTGGAACATATCTGCCTTAAAAGAAAACAATAACATCAACCAGCCGAGCAGGTGAGTCACTGAGTGTCGTGCGTCACTTTGTAGTTTGGTTTTCACCCTCCGAACCAACATTATACAAAGGAATGTCTCACTCTGCATACCAGCCTGAGCCTACATACGCAAAGAGGAGGCAGGAAATACTGGTGTGATGTTTGTATGTGGACATGGCAACTGTAGTGGGGCAGGAGATCCATCATCCTACGCATGCAGAGACATGGCTCTGAAACACTGCTCAGGCGCTTCAGCTGAATGCTGATGTAGCTTTTCCCCCAGTAACAGTTGATAAGGACATTGCTTTTCTCAGCTTGTAAAAGGCAACATTTTCTTTTTCCTGGTATTTTCAATTAATGGAACCAGTTAGGAGCCTCATGCTTACACATCTCATCTGGTTTGTGAATGTAGTTACTAGATGGAAACCTTGTCAGACTGAGGTGGTTTAAGTTTAAAAGGGAGAACGCAACGATCAACACAGTGTTGCTGTGAAGATTCGTATTGGTCCTCTCTTGATCAGAATTTGAAAATTAAACAAATTATAAACTCAAATGTTCTGTAACACTGAGTGTCAACAAAGATCGCCTGATGTGGAAGAATGTTTTTTTTTATTAGCTTGTTTATCACATGCCATGTGCAGTGTTGGGTGTAACACATTACATTGTCCTCATATTACATTGTTCTGTAAAGCAGTAATGTAATGCTGTACTAAACTGAGCAATCACGCATCAGTTACAGTTTTGTTATTACTCAGTTATTACATACTATCTCTTGCCTCACTTACAAGGTTTGAATAATCTTATCTCAAAGACCTGATAGTTCTAAGTCACCTGAATAAAGCACTATGTTCTCAACTGCTGGTTTACTTGTGGTTCCTAGTGTATTTAACATTAGAATGAGAGGCAGCGCCTTCAGCTTTCAGGCCTCTCCTCTGTGAAATCAGCTCTGGCTCTAGATTTGGGAGAGAGATGCTATGTCTACCTTTAAGATTAGGCTTAAAACTTCTCTTTTTGATAAAGCATACAGTTAGGGCTGGATCAGGTGACCCTGAATCTTCCCTTATTTATGCTGCAATAGGCCTCGCAGCAGTGGGCTCCCCGTAATGCACTGAGTTTTTCTTCTTCAACTCTTCTTCTTCTGTGTTTATACATCATTTTGGCATTTAGTTATTTTTAGTCAGTGTCTTTTAGTCTTTCATAGTGTCTTTGGTTCTGTCTACCTTTCCCTCACCCTGAACCAGTTGCGGCAGATGGCTGGTCCTATCTGAACCCCCTGCTGGAGGTTTCTTCCTGTCAAAAGGGAGTTTTTCCTTCCAACTCTCACCAAGAGCAT
This sequence comes from Rhamphochromis sp. 'chilingali', assembly GCF_963969265.1. Lineage (NCBI taxonomy): Eukaryota > Metazoa > Chordata > Actinopteri > Cichliformes > Cichlidae > Rhamphochromis > Rhamphochromis sp. 'chilingali'. The sequence continues at coordinate 28,831,665 of NC_137934.1, forward strand.
GCTCTTAAAGGGTCATCTAATTGTTTGACTTTTCTTGCATATTATCTTTTTTCTAACCTTTAACCTTTTTTTTTACAGTTTAGCAAAACTCAATATTTGTTGTCCACTTTTGTAATCCTTTTTAATTAAACAATAGTCAAACATTAGCTTTGAAAACTCAAAGACATGTCGCACAAAACATGAAAAAATAAAGCAACTGATTGCCTAATCGAATTGAGTACTGCTGAATTTAACAGCTGAAGTGCATTTCTTTAGTTGGACAGTATTTTCTTGGCTTCCACCACTAACATAATAATGTTTGGTTAACATTCATATTCAAAACAATGACCATCAAAAATTTCTTGTAGTCCAGTTGTTAAAACATTAACTTTTTAATACAACAAAAGCAAAAAAAAACATGAAAAACATGATAATTGGCTCTGATGCAGTGATTCAGACTGAGTCTCAATCTCAAGTTGTAAAATGTAAATATAAAGAGGAGGGATAGTGTGGACAAAGTTTGTTGAAGACTGAGCTGAAAGGCAGAAGAAGAAGAGGAATAAGAAAACAAAGTGAACTAATGCTAGAATTCAAAACCTCACTTTGAGGTTCATGTTAAATTTCTTTCCATTGTGTTACAACTGCTGTCATAATGTTGTATCATATGCAGATTTAAGTGTGCAGGCGCCTTTCCGTCATTGGTGGATCCAGGGGACAGTTCATGCGGATTGGCTAACAACATGGAGACAATGTATTTGATGACGCAGCCTTCGCTCACCGGTGGATTGATCCTCTGCGCAGCTCAGCTACTGTTACTTGTTTGATGTTACTTGCTTTATACTGGAGTATGTAGGGGTGGACTGCCTTTTTGCTTCATTATAGTTTTCTCCTGTTTTTCTTAGTTGGGGAGGTAAGTTGTTATCTTTTGGTTTAACTCTGTTCAGTAGGTAAGTTTGTTAAATCCCCGAGATAGGCTCCCTTTTTGTTTGTTGTTTTGGCATTAGGTCCACCCTGAAGTTGTAATGAGTTCTTCTTTTTGTGTCAAATCACCTTAGGAATCAACTCATTGTAAATAAATCATTATTAAATGCAATCAGTTGTGTGATGTGCTGCTTGTAGTCTAACGAGGATGGATCTCCCTTGTGTTATGGCCTGGCCACTCGCAGATGGGACGTAACAATTGTGAAAGTTTTAAATTTCAGCCAAAACCTTTGCTGACATACTTAAACCACCAGCCTTATATTTAAATAAAGTTATTAGTTGAATAAGACAGCTGTCAAATTTGGCGTAGAATGTCTTGGACATGCTCTGCATGAACATCGTTGATGGTGTAGTACACCTTTACTGAAAAAGAGCAAGTTGACAATACAGCAAAGTGTAAGGGTTACTTCAAGGTTTGACCTGCCAGCATCTTTGCTATGATGACTTCTCTTTGGTTTAACCAGCTCGTGTCGCTTACCTAACTACTCCTGGCCATTTTCATCAGTTCTAAAATGTTCTTTAACTCCTTCACCTTAAAACTGTAAAAGAAAAAAAAAAATCAAATACTTTAGAATAACACTGTCTATGGTTTAAAAATTTAGCAGTCTGTCTCAGCTACTGTGGAGAACTAGGTCGGTTAGCAAACCAGAAAGTGGCTGTGTTAGCTTATTAGCTATTAGCTTATTAGCTGTTAGCTGCCACTAAAGGAGAATTGCTTTTTTGAAATTTCACTAAAGTGGTTTGGAAAAAAGAAAAATTTAAAGAACATTTGAATATTTACTTTGATACAAACAATGTTGGCAACGTTCAACAGTGATGAATGCAGAGCCATTAGAGGTGGGTAGATCGATTCAAATATCGAAAGCATTGATAACAACGCTAGTATTGGTATTGGATCAATACTAGTGTGACACATTTGATACTTTGTTTCTATCCTATCTAAGTTCAGTATGTACCTGACTGAAATATGTGAAATTATTTTTTTTTTTTCAAAATGCATAAAAAGCATTTTCATTTAGTGGTCGTTAAAATGTGTTTGCAAATGTCTGATGATTCATGTCATAAATCATGATACACTGCCCTCCCCTACATAAGCTGCTTTTATAGAATAAAAGTATCAGTATTGATACTGGTATCGTCAATACTGGCCCTATATGTACTTGATTCTATCCATACCAAAATCTGCAGTATTGCACATAACTGAGAGCCACCTATTATTTCTGGACTTTCAAAGAGTCTTCAGTGGCTAAAAACACAATGAAAACTATTTGTTAAACTTTGTGCACGATGTAAGTGCAAAAACTGGTCAACAACTACATTTTGATTTCTAAGAATCTAAATTATATGAGAATAAAGACTTACAGCTTTTATGTTTGGGGTCAAATTGACACAAGGCATCAAAACCTTCCAAAGACGATTGCCATGTAATTAAATTGAATAAGTAAAATTCAATGATATTTTTAGGTATTAGGCACTTACTATGCAAAATAGCTGAAGTTGATCGAAAATAATAAGTTGAAGTAACTCAAATGGAAGAAAATGTTAGATGAACTTAAGCTATTTGAATTAAAAAAATCAAAATCAAATCAAAATGTATTTATATAGCACATTTAAAAACAACAATGTCGATCAAAGTGCTTCACAAATTAGGAAATAAATAAGATAAGACAAATTTACCAAACAGCAACACAAGACAAGACAATCTTAGAAGCCAACCAAATGATAGTCAAACTAGGTACGACTGTTTCTTAAAAAGGACGTTTTGGAAGTTTTTTCTTACAAAGCAAGTCATAATATTAGTACAATAATTCACTAAAAAAATCAAAAGGCATCTATTACACACACACATCATAAGAGGTCCAGTCCAATGACTTGATGACTCTTGATGGCTACAGCTCTTTTAATCCTTGTTTAATCCAGTTTAAATAAACTTCATAATTCTTCCATAGTCAGATATTAGCAAGATAGTTAAGACAGTGACACATGGAAATTGACACGATAATGTGAATTTGCTGATGTTGTTTGTTTTTAATAAAGACAGACCTGAAGCAAAGACCAGGCTTAGGAGAAACCAGGTGGTCCTTGAATTCAGATGCTGCATGAAAAGACAGAGATTTTTGATGTGCTGTTTTCGCACAAATCCCTACAGGATTAAAACATGATCTGTATACTGTGATGCATAGAGATAGGGTTCCACTACATGGGGTATGCACCTGACCGAGGCCGTGCTGATGAACTGAGTGAGTGCTCACACCTGGGACACACGCTCAGGTGAATTTGGAGAGACTGTCAATCACAGTCTCCGTTGCCCCACAGCAGCAATCTGCCAGTTTAAATTTACTGCCCTGTTTAGTTTAAAACCTGATCTTAGTTCTTAGATCTGTCCAGAGGTGGGACCAAGTCATTGTTTTGCAAGTCTCAAGTAAGTCTCAAGTCTTTATCCTCAAGTCTCAAGTCAAGTCTCAAGTAATGTCAGGCAAGTCACAGTCGAGTCTCAAGTCACTGGTGTAAAAGTCCGAGTCAAGTCACAAGTCTGAAACTTTGAATTTCAAGTCCTTTCGAGTCTTTAAAAAAAACAAACGAAAAAATAATGTTGCAGTTATATGCTAAATGTAAATATTAGACCATGTAATTTTTAAATCTGTGTTTTTCTCAACACATACAAAATAGTGAACTTAGAAAATATACACAAATTGTGAAATTGCACCTCTTTAAAATGCAGCTCAATTAAACCTAGCTCCAAGAATAATTTTCACCGACAGTTCTGAGATAAGCTGCATGTTATTCTTGGATGCGGTTGTAGGACCAGCTTTAAAATCGCATGACAAAAATATCATACACATTAAAAAAAACTGTATCACCAACGTAGCCTGGAAAACATTTGCTAGTTAGATGAAGTCAGCTATCTCATCGTAGCATATTTATATGCATATTTATAATTATACGGTTCTTGGAGTGAGTGCATACACTCATGAAGTTTAGTAACTTCAGGTCACTGCAACAAGCCCAGGTACAGTTTACCGACGGATGGGTACAGGACCTTGAAATGCACCGTGTAGAACGAAAGACCATCGTACATATCATAAGTTTACCAGTCTCACAAATTGTCTTCATAAATACACATTCGTTAACCGTTTATAAATAGGACCTTTGAGCTCAACGGTAATTAATTAGTAGTGGAAATAATTTCTGGTAGCATCACAGAAATGTAGCAGTGACAATAATACTGTATGCTGTAATCGTACTGGGCAATTAGTGATACAAAAAACCTGTTTTATCCTGTGAATAAAAGTATGTGTTTTTGTCAGTGTACCATAATAACAGAAGCAAAACGCAATATTGTGTCAGGACAATTCACTATTTATGCACAATAAACAAAGGAGCATAGCGCGACAATTTCTGTTCAGCGCCAGACTTGCTTGTAACCTATATCACCAATTATGTTATGAAAATGACGCATTAACTACTACAGCAGACTGACCTTTGTGGAAATGCTTGGAGCAGACTAACCTGTGAGCTGGAGTGTTCTAGGACGTTATATTTGATCTTTGAATGGCTGCAATCCAGTCGCCTCTTTGTTACTTCGGAAACATGGCTCGAACAATTTCTCTTCAACGACGTAATCCGATAACAACCGATCTCTTTACCCGTCGGCTTCCCGTGGCTGTCATGCGACCGGCTATTGCAGTTAATAATACAACAGCTTCTTGACATTTTTGTGTTTCTTTTTATCGCTGTATAACTGATTTTAATTGAAAGCCTGCGTGCGCTAGTACCGCTTGCCACGAGTTCCCAGAATCCTTTGCGGTTCTACCCGTGAATGACGTCACATTTTCAATCTCCATATAATATGCATGTTAAATTTTATATTTGGGGTAAAATATCAAGTCTTTTCAAGTAAACCGGTTCAAGTCCAATTCAAGTCCCAAGTCATTGGTGTAAAAGTCCAAGTCAAGTCACAAGTCTTACAACATTTTTTCAAGTCAAGTCTAAAGTCATAAAATTAATGACTCGAGTCTGACTCGAGTCCAAGTCATGTGACTCGAGTCCACACCTCTGGATCTGTCCTATATAAACATGCAACCACCTATTCTACACTCTAACATGCGGACACAGACACACAGGCATGCACAAACGTGCACACACACTCAGATTATCTTGGATGTTTATACAGAACAATTCAAGCACAGATCTGATAAGACTTATCTGATCCAAGAGAACAGCTCATTAAATCAAGTGTAAGAAATTCTCACGCACCTGTGTACTGCGTCGAGAATGTATTTGCTCTTTACTAGAGAAATACTGTAGCATGTTTATCTCTTTGTTTTCCAAATGACATAGCAAACATATTTTTTGTGCCCTTTCACCACCACATTCCTCACCCTGACATTTTGTCTTACACGGGATTCCATTAATTCTCAAATGTCAGTGAAATGGCAACAGTAACAGATTGCACAGTAGCATTAGTTAATTCCAAAAATGAATGAATTTCAATTTAATTTTAATGAATTTAATCTGCTTTATAGTGGCAAAAGATGATAAGATAATTCTGGCATGATCTGAGGTCTCAGCTCATCTGTAGCACCTGTTTTAGCTAGAATAGACAGCAGATATGAAAGCTTTTGGTGTGAGTTTTTATTTGGTTGTTTGTTTGCTTCATGAAACACCAAAAGAAATCCCATGATGAAGGAGCTCAAGGGCTGTCTTGATAATAAGACATTTTTGCCTGCACAACAAAATCTCTTAAAAATACAAGACAGATTAAATATCCTAACATCTGCTCGGTCACCATCTGGGGTTAGGATGGGATGTGCAGTTTTTGCCATATACAGTCATGTGGAAAAGAAAGTTCTCAAAGGACTATATGCTGTCCTGTTATAAACTAGGTACAGCCCTAGTTAGTTTGTAGAGCCACGTTTTGGTTTTCTGTATGACTTCAGATCTTGTGGAGGAATTTATGGCACACACTTCTCTACAGTGTTCCTTCAGGTCATTGAGGTTTGTGGGCTTTCATCTATGCGCATTTCCCTTTAGATCCCTCAAGAGTATTTCATTTGGGTTGTGTTCTGAATTTTGACTGCGCTGTTGCAACATCTTGCAACATCTTGTAACATCTTCATTCTTGTCTTTTTCAACCACTGAGGATTTGATCTCTATGTCTCGTCGCATGACCACGTTTCTGCCAAGCTTTAGCCGTTGGACAGATGGCCTCACTTTTGTCTCTGGTATACAGGGGAGTTCAAATCAATGACTGCAAGGCACGCAGGTCTTGTAGCTGCAAAACAGCCCAAATTACCACCCCTTCACCACTGTGCTTGACAGCTGGTATAAAGTGTTTGTGCTGACGTGCTGTGTTTGGATTTTTGCTAAATGTGACATTGTGCTGTATAGCTCCTCTTGTTTTTGTCTGTCCAAAGGACAATGTTCCATAAATTTTGGTCTGTTCAGATGTAACTTTGCACCACAATTTATCTTTGCAATGTTCTTTTGAAACAGAAGAGGCTTTCTCCTGGCAACTCTTTCAAATAAACTGCATGATCCTTGTATTTGTTCGCTAACTACCAAAACTTGGAAGAACATTTAATCATTTAAAAAAAGACATATTCTGATTGCTTAGGGTTAGAGTGAGGGTTAGGGTAGTGTCATCACTGATCACCTAAGGGGGTTAACTGGTTAAATGGTAAATGTCCTGTATTTATATAGCGCTTTACTTGGTCCCTAAGGACCCCAAAATGCTTTACACGTTCAGTCATCCACCCATTCACACACACATTCACACACTGGTGATGGCAAGCTACATTGTAGCCACAGCCGCCCTGGGGCGCACTGACATATTCATGGTTAAGTACTCATGAATATTTATTACCATTATTACTTCCGTGTTTAAATACTGCACCTACAAAACCCAAAACTACACCAGATTTAAATTTGACTCTAACGGCTCTAACACCTTGTGCAACAATACACTGCTTTCAGCCCTCATGGATCATTGGAAATCCTGTTTTCAACACAAATAAGTACATATTGATTTCACCACCTACTTAAAATTTGTGCTGCAATCATCAACGTCTGTGTTAAACTCAACCTTCATGTTCAAGGGTCCCAATATGTGTCCATATATCATCAGCGCAGGCCTGATGCACTGTGGGTATATGCTGTTTATGATCCACAGATGGGATGTAGATAATATTTAGTCATTCATCAAACAGTAAATGGTAAATAGTAAGTGGGCTGGTACTGATATAGCAGTTGCAGTTAGGGGGGCCAGGAATTGAATCACTAATCTTTTAGCAGACTACCCCGTCTACCGCCTGAGCCTCGACATGTGGCCTCATAAAGATACAATAAAATGTAAACAGGATAAAGGTGAAGCAGAATATTTCTTGATGAGTTTGTTGTGAAAACGGTCCGGAACAAAAATACAGTTGAGTGTTTTCAATGTGGAGATTGCACAAACACATTTTTGGCTGGCAGAAGCTTGTTTGAAGCTCAGAACTGGTATATGATTGATTGTTCGGAATACTGTATTGTCATGTACTATGCTGTAGTTGCGCCACATGGTCAGATCAGATCTACAGCCCCGCCTCTTTGACGTCACGCGCCTCGCCGAGCGTGCCAGCTCTCTGAACTGACAGAAGATGCCCGCATACGCTGGCATGATATTGTCGCATGCTTGATAATCAAGCAACAACAGAAACGGTGCAGCGATGAGGAGACTGATAGCAGGCAGCCAGCCGCTGTGGTGGAGCTGCTCTACTGAATGTGCAGAGGAGGTGAGAAGAAGAAATGTGATAACATTGTTGTTACATCTCTGGTGCAGATTGCTTGTAAAGTACATAGCTCTGAGGAAAACAGTGGAGCCAAAGTACATTTTTAGCTTTCTTCTTCTTCTTTTTTTTTTTTGAAGTTACATCTCTAAGTTGGTATCACAGTTGACAATCTCTGATCAAAGGGACACATACCATGAGGAAGTCTGGAATGACAGAGGCATGTTACAAATGATGTATTCGAAAACATTTAAATTCATATGTCATCCAAACTTAATTGTTAATGGAGACAAATATCAATGTTTTATTACATTATGTAAAGTTCTTATAGAATAATGTGAACAAAAAGTTTTGTTGAACTTGAATTTCCAGTCAGATTGGGATTTCATGTGCTTAAAAATGAACTTTTAAGTACAGCTTTACAGATTTACTAACAGTGTATAAACCTTCTAAATCTTGTAGTATTCTTCTAGTATTTATTACTAGACTACTCAACCCTGTCTACCTCCTGAACCACAGCTGCATAATCATATGACCTTCTAAAGATGTAAAACATGAAAAGGTAAGCAGCAGTATAAAATCAGAATAATAAATAAATCAAAATATAAAGTTTTAGTCAGCTTGGCAGCATAATAACATTAGCTCACAGCTAAAGCACCGCTGGTCAGTTGAGGTTTGCACCACACAACAAAATGATTCATTTTCCTCCTTATTAACCTGTCCCTGTCCATCAGGGCCATTGAATAATGCTGTATTAATTCCCACCATTCAGCAACTACTTGAATGGAATATGACTCCCACTGACATATATTTTTGAAAGGAATCTTTTTACCATATGAAGTCATGATACAGTAAATCAAGAAGCCATTCATAACTTTATGTGTAGCTGCATATTGCAATAATAATTATCACTCATTGTACACTATTTGGAAACCTATGCAATTACAAATCACGACTTTAGAAATGGGAGAAGATGCAATGTGTTGACAGTATAGTCAAGGCAAATTAAACTCATCAGTGCATCATTTTGGCAGTGGACATAAACTGTGTACTGCAGATTGATGTAATATGAACATAGACCAACCGAGCTGGCAATGCTTTGAATTACCCAGAAGAAGCTCACCATATTTATAACATATAGAAAAAAGTATTGTGCCAGACCTCTTCATTTCTGAATTATGGTATTTACGGTCCCTTTGCACAGGTGTGTAAAATCAAACACCTTGTAGTGCACTTCAATTGAATTCAGTTTTATTTATATAGCGCCAGTTGTGATGGCATTGTGGGCTAAGAGCCATACAATACCACAGACAAAAAACTGAAAAATGCCCAACAATCAGATGACCCCTTATAACCAGGTGTTTTAGCAACAGTGGGAAGGAAAAATTCGTTTTTAACAGGAAGAAACCTCCATCATAACCAGGATCAGGGAGAGGCGGCCATCTGGCAAGACTGGTTGGGAGTGATGGGAGGAGGACAGGACCCTCTGCTGCCTTTATGTTTTCAGTCCAGTCCTTGTACCTCACAATTTGTTCCAATTTCTTTAACAAAATCAATGAAAAATCCCTAACATAACAGTTTGACAGGCATAAAATAGTATTTTTGCACCAACATGGTGATTTCTAAAGAGCCATTAGCTGAAAATCTTGCATCTCGGCATGGTGTGCAGTATGTCCTTAGTGAATTTGAAGGAAACTGGAGGACAAAAGACGAAGTGACACGCCTGAAACTTTCTACAGCAGATGAACAGTGTCTAAAAGTCACATCTTTAAGAAACAGAAGTCATACATTGACCTGAGAGATTCATCTGGCTCTTTAGTTCTTCTACTGTTCTCTGAAGTCTCATCACAAATGGTCTCACTGGAAGACTGGCTGACAAGAAGCCATTTTTAACAAAGATAAATAGGGAGAAAAGTGGATGTGTGCTAAAATTACACAAGAACTAGACTAAAGTGTGGCAATCAATGGTAACAGGTCTTATGGAGTGATGAAATTTGAATTTTTTGGTTCAGGTGGATTGATGAATTTATGAATGTAAATGCAGAAGAGTCAGATTCACCAAACACCATCCACATTGCTGTACCATCTGGAAAACATCTGACTGGCAACAGATTCCTTGTGTCCTTTAAGAAGCCTTGAGAATTATTCCTGAAGACTATTTAAAGAAAATACAAGTAAGCTTTCCTGAGAGAGTTCAGGCTGCGTTGAAGAACAAAGGCGGTCATAAAAACTATTGGCGTTCAAGTAGATTTCGGAAATCTGTTTACCTTATACACTATGTGCTCCTATATATATTTCTGCATGCTTGTTTCAATCAATCACTAGACCTGTTTCCTAATGCACAAAAAAACCTTTGCACAACACTGTAATCTGTATATCCAAGACTACGTTCCATGCTTTATCCTTAGTTCTGCCAAAGTGAACATTATGGCACACTCGAGCAAAATAAATGTGCATTTGTGACTTTATGGCATAGTCTCATTTATTGTCAACGTGGCCTGAGGCACAAGTTAGAAGAACTCCATGAGGTGGCTATTTAATCCTCAGTGCCACGCCTCACATTAAAAAAAAAAAGTGGCACTATAAATAGACTAATCGCTATTATTGAGGACCCAGACTTTCATGTCATCGTCAGTGTTTCTATAAAGTCACTGGGTTTGTTACACCATCGAATCAATTCTCACTGACATCATAGACTGCATTCCTGTGCAAAATCTGACAGCAGTAATGCAATAAATCATCCGGAAAATACACACAGACGCACACACACCATATATCAGCACAGGTGCTAAGCAAGAGAATGGGAGGGAGTGGAGAAGGAATGGGTGGGGGCTTTAAGTTAAAACCATAATTACGGGCTTTGTGTTATTTTTAGAGCTGCAGTCAGAGCACTAGCATGTAGAATAAAAACAACAGAAACTTCTGCAGAGCTTAAGACACAGACAAACATGTACTTGTTACCTTGTATCTAAACCCATGTGAGTAATGTCAGACCTGATTCACTTACCCAGGATTATAGGCAAAGACTAAATACTGTAAAAGCAAGGAACTTAAAATTAGCTTTGTTTTTGACTGGAGGGAACCCCCTGTATCTGGTGATCCCTGTGCTATTGATATCTGTCATAACAACATTACACGAGAACCAGTTTTTAATAGCACCTACACACACACACACATACCCACACACACACACAGACCTAACCTCAACTGCTTAACACACACGCGATAGTATACTCTCAACAGTGACTCACAGCTATTACCTGACACTATTTACCATTGTGAAACACTACCTGGGTTACCCTCAGAGTCCCATACTGTCAGTCACTGTTTCCTCATATTTCACACTAATCCTTTTTTCAGACAAACATGAGTGAGCCGCTAATGGCACAAGTATGTTTGGACATGTTGGTTTGAATGACCAGTCTGCATGTGATGAATGATCTGTCACACTCCCTGTACATAAACTATCGCCGTGCACAACTGTTCCTTACAATAACTCAGGTTAGTGTGATAAGATAGGGGCTGATGGGACGACGGAAGTCAGGGACAATCTCAGTCCAGGTAACATGCTCAACCTGTGATTAGAAAAGAAAAAGAAAAAAAAACGCAAGGCGAGTTATGTAAAATGCTACCTAACCATTGCATAAAGCAGTAAGGTGTATGCTATTGTTGGAGCGGACCCTCACCCACCTTAAAAATGAGAAATACACTTGTCATGTGACGTGTGTAGGTGTAAGGAATGTATTTTTCCATCTGGTAAATCGTGAGCCACTGAGAACAAGCGCAGTGCCATATTCAGGCACAATGATTGAGAAATGAGCATTCAGAGGTAATGGATGGTGTTAAGTTTAAGAAAAACAAACAAACATGCACTTCAGGCCAAAAACCCCTATAGTATTTGTCTTGTGTGGCAGTTACTGTTGTGTGTTTTAGGCAGTGTTGGGACTAACGCGTTATTAAGTAACGCGTTACAGTAACTACGTTATTATTGTGGTAACGAGCACGGTAACTAGTTATTATGCCAAAACCGGGAACGCGTTACTCGTTACTGGGATTTAGATAGGCTCGTTATTCGTTACTTCGTGTGGTGGCTATCGCGGAGCTTCCACAGATTCAATAACATTAGCAAGTGGTGGAAGCCAGCAGGTGGATGAAGGAAAAGGGAGGCAAGAGGAGAGACCCGAAGCGGCCGCTGGTCCGAGAGTGTCAGGTGAACTGAACTTCAGGTAAGTTATAACCTGCAGTCCATCTGGGTCAGATATGAACCAAGTTTAGGTGGAGTTTATTTTCGTTATGCTGACTTTTTCGTACTGCGTGCTAGCTAGCATGACGGGGTTTCTATACAGCTGGGTGGTGCTATGTTACTGATGTTGAACTTTATTTTGTTCATAAGGTTAATTATTAGAGTTGCCAACGTCCTGTAAAAAACGGAATCGTCTCTTATTCAGAGAAAATATCACGCGTTTCGTATTGAGGTGAAAAGGAACACAGTTTGTGTTTCAGCTACAATGAAAAAGACACAAAGCTGGAGTTATTCTGTGTTTACGCTGCACAGCTGCCTCTTCTTCTCTCATCCTCTCACCCTCCCTCTCCTGTTTCTACTTCAATCATGAAACTGATCAATGATCAGCTGATCGGCTTTTCTCTCTTGTTTATTTATCGCCCACTTTGCGCCAGAAAGAGGAAACCAGCGGATGTCGCGGTAAACAACAGCAGCACTTTTAAGCTTGATCAGCTGTTGTTAGAATTTATTTAATATTAATTTCTAGTATCAGCTGATTTTTGCTGGAGCCACAGCTGTAAACCTGCTGGTCATGATATCGGTTTGGTTATGTGGTGAGAGGGAAACATGAAGATGAAACCAGGAGATGTCCTTACTGGATCATCAGAGCTGTGATGGAGAAACAGGTTTACCTTTTAGGTGACATGAATGAGTTGAAGGGAAGTTATGAACTGTTTCTGAGAGACAAATAACACCAGGATCCTTTTCTAAGTAGCTGACAGCTGGTAACTGTGCAGGGGCGGGTCTAGCAAAGTGTTGCCAGGGGTCCATGTAGGGCATTAAAAGGGAAAGGGGGGCTCAAGGAAATACTTTCTTATTCTCATTTAAAATATCTCACTTTTAAAAAAATAATTATCTGAGTCTTGCAACAAACAATTGATAGATTGATACATATATCCCATCAGAACAGTGTACATCACTGTCACAACAGCGTTTATTTTCATTCAAAGGCTTTATGATTTTTCCTATAATGGTGGGCCGGTCTCTAGTCAAAATGCCCGGGACGATTTTTTTTGTCCCAGTCCAGCCCTGTATGCAGCTCATCTGCAGTCTGGTGTTACCTACATCTTCCTATTCAAAAGGCAGAATTTCCGAGTTCTGAGTACAATCGAAAGCACCACGACTGCAGTTTTTGTGTTGGATGTAAAAAGCAGGCTAGGATAGAATCAGGCGTGGGATTTCTCTCGTGGAAATGTGCACATTATTTTTTCCTTTCTATTGGTAGGTGGCACAGTGCACTTGTGGCAAGTAAGCAAGCTAGAAGACTGGCAATCTTGCTGGGTATCCAGTTACGGAAGCAACACATTAACAAGAGAATTCTGGGTAAAACCAAAGTTACTTTCCCTAGTAACTAGTTACTCTGAAAGTAACGAGTAACTTGAAGTAACTGAGTTACTTTTGATAGAAGTAACTAGTAATGTAACTAGGTTACTAATTTAAAGTAACTTACCCAACACTGGTTTTAGGGTGTGATAAAACCAGAGATGACAGTGATATTGGATTATTTATTCCCACTCTGAATTGCGAAGTAGACAATGTAGACAAAGACTCAAGTAAAAGAGTTATCTTCTTCTTTTAGGGGTCATCACGGTGGATCATCTGCCTCCATTTTCACCAACCGTGAGCATGTTCGTCTTCACGACATCCATCTTCTCTGTGGTCTTTTATTTTTCTAGGTGTCCCCAGAGACTCATTGTACCTTTAATTTTTTACCAAAAGTACAGGACTTTCTATGAGTGATCAGATTAAGCAGAAATATAGAGATACAAAAAACATTTTCCTGAAGACGAAACAAAGGTAGGTGTTTTACATTGAAAAACTGCTACTGGCTCTAGAAAAGGCAACAGCTGCAGGGACCCGAAACTTTGAAAAGTGACAGGGGCACTGCTGCTGACACCACGCAGTCCACACATCAAAGATGAAATGTATATTGTTTTGTTACCAGCAGCTGCAAATGAATCGGACTTGATATTCAGACTTTGCCGAGACACAGACGGCAAGTTAGCGAAATAAGAAGATGCGGGGTTGTGATTGCAGCAGCAGGCCTCTCAGCCAAAGCTCCTTTCCCTCTCTCACACATGGACCACCTGGGTGATCTGTTTATGGAAGCCATCCCAGCTTCTGGCCCAGAGCACATTCGAGCTATTCATGCCGCTTTTGTTTAAAGAAAGTCGATTTATAGAGTCTACTGCACAGGCAGTATGCAGATTAGAAACAGAGAGACTTGTCCAACCGGGGCAATGCTTTCAATCTGGACATAAGGCAGCTCAGTCCTATAACGTAACCACAAGGACATTACAGGCTTATTTCACTGTTTTGGATTAGCATTAGTCCTTTGGTGGATTACATATAAGAGAACTCTCTTAAATCTCCTAAAATCTTACAAAATTATTCCATGATCCTAGAGGAAGATTGTGTAAACTTTGATTTTTTTTTCTTCAATGCCGGTAGGAAGAGCAGGTATTATGCGTATGAGTTTCGTGCGAGGCCAAAGTGTTTCCACAGGTTAATTTGTAGGGAGCAGCTCCGACTGTTATCACGCACTGCAGAGCACTTTGTTTTGCTCCTGCCGTGAAGAGTGTTTTCGAGCTAACCCAAACACGGTCTATAGTAACAGTGATATTATCTACCTGAGAACGCGGGCCCCACCTGCGGGGCTCTGACACAGCGAGAGAGATGTTTTACCTCGTCTGCACGAATGGGCCCCGAGCAGAGGAGGGAGGCAGTAGGATGGGTGGGGGGCAGGGGGTGTGTGGGAGGAACGACACGGAGCGGCGGGGGAGGGAGGCAGTACGGAGGCTTTTACACGCTAACACGCATGATGCTGTTTGGGCAGGTTGAGCCTGCAGACTCGCTGACTTTTCATCAGCTAGTTTTTCTTTGCCTTAACGGCCACACTATAATTAATCAGATGTCTGGGTTGGATAGGCACGCAAGGGCTGGGTTCAAGACCTTTTGTTTGGATAGATGCCTGGTCAGGTGTGTAGCTGTATAAATAGTTACCGCCTGTTTTCTCACAACGCCTTAAAGAGAAAGTTCAATTAGAGTGGTGTGGCAGAGACACAGCTCTCAACATGACCCAGCTTCACAGTGCAGCAATGATGCTTTTCTTCTTTTTTTAGCATAATTGCAGATGGTGGAACTTGACTTTAAGAGAGGTGTGCATCATTCACTGACACATGATTCTATTTTTACTCTCTCTAACCCCTTTGTGAACTGGTAATACTCTCATATCAGCACTTAAACTGGAGTATTTTCCTGTGTTAGACTCTGGCTGTGGCACAGCTGAAGGTCAATTGAGTGAGAGGCATCAGGATAGAATCACACTCTGGTTATCATGCAGTTTACCCATAACTGCCCATGAAGTTGGAGGTAACACATCTTAGACTTAATACATCCAGGCCAGACCCATTTACTACTTAAACAAGAGTAAGAGGATTATGCAAAAACAACACAATGAACTCAAAAAGATAAACACTGACCACTAATTAATTGTTTCACCTTCAACATAGCACGGACATTTTATCTTTTGTATTGTCATCTACAGAAACATTAAAGAGATTAAATGAAGTAAGAAATGTGATCAGTATTTGGTATTGTATAACACATAACACAAAACTGATGCGTCAGCTAACAAATAATATGGCCATTTACAAAAAAGACTGCAGGCTGGATCTCTGATTATTGATTACGAGCAGATCTTACTGAACTTTTTTTTTTTTTTAAGTGAAATAGTTACACTTCTAAAATACTGGGGTCCTTATAATGATAGCATGGAGTAATCTATACCTCAGACATCACCTTCCTTTTCAGTAGGATAAATCCACTGTGTTGTTTTTTTTTTCCATTTGATTTGTTGATAGAACAAACACAAGGCAAAGGATTGTTTTTGCAATATAAAATAAAAGTTCATCAACATAATCTGCTCTCTACAAAATAATATTTATGTCACACTTTTATACACATTCTCCTCTTACATTATCAGGTATGTTTAACCACCAGATAAGTTCTGTATCTTGCAGTGAGACTGCTGCTGTTTACTCCCATGGATCAATGTTGGAGCGGAGGCAGGATATATTACAAGACCTGGGCCAGCTGGAGGTGATTAGGCTTTTTTGTCAGCAAACTTCCTATCCTTAATAGTATTCATTTACAAATTATCACCAGATCAATATCTAATAGCACATTCTACAAACAGTAACATCTGCACGGGAGCGCAGGTTTCTAATTGCCCTTGCAATGAGCCGTGTACGGAGATTAGGAAAGAAAAAAAACCCTCTGCATTTAACATTTGAGTTAATAAAAAAGTATAAGTCCAGAATTTCTTCTCCTCCCATCAAAGGTTAGCCCAAATGGCAGACAGAGTGAACATCAGACCAAAAGAAAAAAATCTAAGTAAGATAAGATAAGATAAGATAGAACTTTATTAATCCCTCGGGTGGGTTCCTCTGGGAAATTCGATTTCCAAAAAAGCACAGCACCGACAGAAGTTACAGAGTTATACACACACACACATATATAAATACAGAGACAATATAAATAAAATATACGAAGGGGATAAATAGAATAAATAGGAATAAAAATAAAAATACAAGTGAATTGCACATTTCAAGTATTGAGTCTATTGCACCGTTGACTATTTACAAAAGTATTGCACAAAAGGTATTGTACAGTGAGGTGAAGAGGCACTACAGCTTAGTTGTTCCCTCCTTTGTCCTCCTGTTTCCCCTCCCTCTCCCCTCCAGAGAGGAGTTAAACAGTCTGATGGCGTGTGGGACAAAGGAGTTTTTAAGTCTGTTAGTTCTTGTCTTTGGGAGAAGCAACCTGTCACTGAACAGACTCTTCTGGTTGTTAATGGCCGTGTGCAGAGGATGTCTGGCATTGTCCATAATGTCCATCAGTTTCTTTAATGTCCTTTTCTCTGCCACTGTCACCAGAGTGTCCAGCTTCATGCCGACCACAGAGCTAGCCCTCCTGATCAGTTTCTCTAGCCTGGATGAGTCCCTCTTTGCTGTGCTGCTCCCCCAGCACACCACAGCATAGAAAAGTACTCCAGCAACCACCGACTGGTAAAACATCCTCAGGAGCTTCCTGCAGATGTTAAAAGACCTCAGCCTCCTGAGGAAGTACAGTCGGCTTTGGGCTTTTTTATACAGGTACTCTGTGTTGCATGACCAGTCCAGTTTATTGTCCACCCACAGCCCGAGGTACTTGTACTTGTTGACCACCTCCACCTCCTCCCCCTCTATCTGAACCGGCAGTGGACCTGCTCTAGACCTCCCGAAGTCCACAACCAGTTCCTTAGTCTTTGAGGTGTTGAGTTGCAGGTGGTTTGTGTGACTCCATGCGACAAAGTTCCTCACCAGACTTCTGTACTCCTCTTCCTGATCATCCCAGATACACCCCATGATGGCCGTGTCATCTGCAAACTTCTGAATGTGGCATAATTCAGAGTTGTAGCAGAAGTCAGAGGTGTACAGGGTGAAGAGAAGAGGGGACAGCACAGTTCCCTTGAAATTGTTAAGAATTTCATTTTATTTAATTTCAATATTAAAAATCTAAATCTATATCATTATGATGTATGAAAATGACCGATGGCTTTAAACTGTGCTCAGACTGCCTCCACGATGGGTTTTTCATTCAGTAATGAATATGTGATTTAGATTCTGATGTTAATTTAAGGGGTTTATCAAAATTATAGCCATTACAGGAATTGCAGCCATATTTGTTCTAAGTCCATGTGTGTCCAGAAACTCAAAGGTAAATGACTAACAAGCAGTTTCGTGGCCAGATGAGGTCTGTTCCTTTATCATGTCCTGACAAATTAGCAGATGTGACACCTGGAGATGATTCCACATGCTGGACTTGCATTTTGCAGCTTTTCACTGGAATCCTCAAAAAGAAGCTTAAAGAAATGTGGATTCAAGTGCAGGAGGCCATCATGAGCTTGAAAAAGCAAAATAAACCTGTCAGAATGATCGTTTTATGAGATGCCAAATCAACAGTCTGGTAAAGTCTTAAAAAGAAGGAAAGTGGGCGACAGTAGAATTCTTTCCTTGGTTGATAAGAAACACTGGAGCCATTCCCAGGTACCATAGGACGAGAGGCAAGGAGCACCATGGGCAAGTCGCCAGTCTGTCACGTGGCTAACACAGAGAGACTGAGAACGAGTCGTGATTATGGTCAGAATAACCAGTAAACCTAACCCCACTAACTGCATGTTTTCGGACTGTGGGAATAAGCTGGACATGACCATGACCATGACCTCTATCCCCCACATATAAGGCAGCAGTAATATGATGGTGCAGATTAACAATAACAAGAAAAGCTGCTGCTGGGTTGGACACCATGGTCAACAATGCCCATAATTTGTTATCCAGTTATTCTCTCTTGTCAAGGTTAATATCTTCCTTCACTGTTTATTTATTTTTTGATAGGTGGGAATAATCCAAGTAGCAGCCTTAGGGGAAAATAAAGGCAACATAAAATACCAAAAACCACACTTCCAATAATGACCACTCAACAATTATGACCTCTTTGAATAGTTTTTATTTTTTTAAATACTACACTGCTACTAGGCTTAGATTAGAAGTCTACTTTACTTGATGTCAGGTGTGCTGAAAAGTGAATCTGATAGCTGTACGTTAGCTTTTACCTTTACTAATTCACTGATCCAGTCTCAATTGTGCTGTTGTTGCCTTTTTTTTTTCCACACACTGGAATTCAGTACAACTATCCAAAGGTCCCATTTTCTGTAATTTACTCATTTTGAAGAACTAAATTAAAAAAAACTTCACTCACCAAATACTCTTTTTAAAAAAATGTATTAACAATATTTCACCAACTCTACTTGCCTCGGTTGTGCTCAGATAACGTCTGTGATGTTGATGTCACTGCCACAGTTTTTGCAAATTATAATATTAAATAGTAACAATAGATGATTCTTGGTTTCAGACGTTTCAGACATAACTTGCATAATCTATCTGTTTACCATACATTGCATGTTGTCAAGACATCTCAGTGCAGCCACTGTGAAAATGTTACAATGTAAACCTGCATATTAAATAACACAACCAACGAATTAATTACCTGAAGATGCGTTGACAGGTACTCTATAAAGTACTGAGTTCAGTTGCTGAGGGAAAGAAATTCTAGTGTTTTCTTATCTGTTACTTAGCAATAATTGGTAGAGCTGTATTTTCCAACCCTACAGTTTATCAATACAGCTTGCTAATGGGGTTAGCCATCATTAGCTATTACGTTACCAGTGCACATCCAAATGTGGTCACTTCACAACATCAGCATGTTCCTGCTGAATCAAATGTGGAGACAAAACCAGTCAGTGAAGTTATGGTGGCTACATAGATATTTTATGCTCAATGTATACACTAATATGTGAAGAACACAATGGTGACTAATAAGGTCTAGTTGGGAATTCGATACTCTTAAATACAATCCTAAAGTGTTTGAACTGGTCTCACTTTTAGAGGCACCATAAGCACCAAAATAGTGTGGACGCTATTAGCTAGAAGAAGTTTTGAAACTAAAATGTTTTAGCATGACTTTGCCTTTGTGTGCTCCTTGGAAACACAGACAGATACTGAACCACACCTTGAATTGCTTCTTGGTTCACTGAAAATCAAAGTCTTTCTTAGCATTCAAAGTTGGTTGCATATATAAACTCAGATTAGTATTTTTTTATTGTATAAAACAGATGGATGACAGCACTGATTTTTAGTATTATGATGTGAATCCCACAAAACACTGGATCCTAAATTTTCCATCATATTAGTTAATAGTGTCTTGTGTTATGCGATAAACATGGTTTTCTTTTGATACTTTTGAAATGTATCTTTTATGGACACCGAGTTCATCACAGTATGTCTGTTTAAACTTAAAATCAACATCTGTATATATAAAAAATATTTAGTGCCAAATTAGTATTAAAACACTTGAATGACAGCTAATCTAACCTGCAATTAAGTACAGGCTTTTCTTAAAAACTGCATTTTGTATGTTTTCTAACGAATACATAAGACCCTTAAGAAATACTTTTAATAAAAATACAAAGAGATTTGCTGACTAACCAGTAAAAGGTAAAAAGAAAAAAAGACAAAGACAAATATAGGCTTGGAGTAGTTCGTTTTACAACCCACACGCTAATGTTATCAATCAGCGAGGTGTTTGTTGGGGTTAACTACGGGATAATTCCTTAGTAACTGCTCAAATTCAGCGCCGTGTTTGCAGTTAAAGCCCTCGAGCGAGATGTTCCACCTCTCAATCAGAGAAATAAGAGGGGCGGTTAAGGTTCAGACAGTGCAGAAATAGAGCTGCCGAGCCTCGTGGTAGGTTGAGAGGCAGGCAAAGCATCTCGTGCAAACCACTATGCGTGAGTAGAGTGTTTGGATCCTATTTCAAGTTTAGACAGAAAAAAGCTGAACGGCTGCCAGGTAAACAGAGCAGCACAGGTACTGATTTGGCCCCGTGTTTATGCTTACACCAAACAGCCTACAGCGCAGTTGAATGGAATTAGGTCCTATCAGCTGCAGTGATAAAGCAAGGTGTCTATGGCTGAGATCAATCATTGCTCCTTTTTCTCCCCCACCCCACCATCCCCTACCCTCCAGCTCTCTATAGCCCCCACCATGCCTTCTACCTCAGCTTATGAGGGGACTCTAGCGTGTGAAGAGTTGAAATGGACGATAGCGGCAGATATGGCAGGAGGTATGAAGCCCGTGTGGCCCGCATGGCTGAGGTTCATTGACAGACAAGCCCTAACAGTAACATTTTACCGGCAGGACTAAGAAGTTCACTTTGGTCTGCTGTTCTCTTGAGGGGGTATGTTTTGAATTTTTGGAGATGGCCAACTACCATCTGATATCAGCGTCTACTTACTTACTGGAAGTGTTCTAGTGATGGTGCAGGCTTTGGTTGCAAATTGGTTGCGGTGATGAGCCGGGTCTGTCACATACAGATGTGTGGTCATAAGCTCTCCAGGTCACGTTGTGTTTTAATCCGAACCATGACCTTTTCCTAAACCTAGCCAAGTACTTCTAACTGTTAACTAGCACCAAGTTTTGAAAACAAGGTTTTCTTCTGATTGACAGCTTTATGATTTAAATTGTTTACCATAGCAACACTCTCTAGCTGAGTGGGGTGGCTGTGGCTCAGGAGGTAAAGAAGGGCCTCTAAAAACTAAAAGGTTGGTGGCTTGATCCTAACTGCTCCAACCTGCATGCTCCAGTCCCCAAGCTGCTCTTTGAGGCATTGTGTATGTGAAAATTAGTAAGCACTTAGAAAGAAAAGGAGGCTTGTATGCGAATGGGTGTTTAAGGTATGTTGAAAACTTATAAGGCTTGTGTAGAAAAGCTGTACATATGAACCAGCGCATTTACCATTCTTCAGATTTATATAAACTATAGGATAAATTATATCATGGGATCAGGTCACAAAAGGAGCTGTTTTGTTAATCTGCTATTAATTTGGGCCGAGCATTAGAGCAATGATATAATCAAAAATGTATAGATGCTTACCATAAGGTCATTTGAGTTGACCACATGAAATCGCTGAGGTTCTGTAGTGTTCATGTTCTATATGGACACTTACACCAAGACATGCACTTGGTTCTTTTGCTAGCCAGAGGAACCTGTGAGCCAATCGGTGTCATTTGCACCAATCTGAGGGGAACATCTGGAGCAGGAGGTGGTGAAACAAAGAAGCTGTTTTGCTAATGACACACTTGGACCACCCAAATAAGCACACGGGCTATTTGAAATGACTCTACTATGATGCAAAACATAAAACAAAAGAATAAATAGCAGTTCAGAATTACTGCACTAAGATATTGTGGGTGTCAAAAATGTGTTCGCATATCAAGACAGTAACTGGGTTGGGTTGGGGGGGTGTTACAGGGGACTGAGTCACATGACTTTGCATGACTTTTAGGTGCTACCAGTGCCAGGCTGCGTTTCACCTGTGCTTCACCTGTGCTTCACCTGTGCTTCACCTCTTTCTTTAATTACTTTAATTATACCTTTGTTGGCTCTGTTTATTTATATGTATCTATTTTCTCTCTCTTTCTCTCTCTTGGTCTGGCAAGGGTGTGCACACCTTAAGTAAGAATGCAGGAAAACCCAAAATAGCAACCCGCAGCTGCCAACTGACTCCAAGATATGCTGCTTTTTTCTTTTTCTTTTTTTTATACATATATCTGATTTCATTTATTAATCGCTGACATGCTGCACAGATTTATGCACATCAGACCGTGCTTATGAAAACTGTGAGTCACTGCATGTTTTCGTGTCTGTTTATTTGCCTATCAGGTGTCACGGATACATTTTTGATGCTACATGCAGCAGTTCCCGGAGTGCATTCAGTGTGGAAAGTTCCTGGGTTATGTATGAAAACAGCTTCATGGGAACTTTGTTTGTCACTGATAAGTGCTCAGGTGTGCCTCTGATTACATGGGCTGAACGCCCCCCTACCAATTTATCTTCCAAAACACAAAGGTTTGATTCTACAGAAGCACAACAAAGCAGGCAGCAAACGCTTAGAAGGCCACATCGTAGGGTAATTACAGTAATCACCGCTTGAAGAATAAACTAGATGGAACGTATGCATCTTGCTCTTGCTTTTTGCCACAGCACATGCGCAATCTCCCACACCCACACACCTGAGAGGACAAACAGCTGCAGTCAAACAAACACCCCAGTACACACACGCCCCTGAGCTGGTGCCTATCGAGCAGACTGCAGGAATGAGTAGAGCTTATGTGGAATGTCTGATCTTTGAGTTGGCTGCGAAGCTGACACATTGTTGTACCTACCTGTGCGCCCCAGTGAAGCATGTCTACTATCGGCGGCCTCTGTCAGACTAGATCTGCTGCAGGGAATCTCGGGAATCTCAGCCACGCAGGGCCTCTTGTTGCCGTTCCTCTCTACCCTGCTCACACACACACATAAAAACACACACACGCACACAGCTCACACTTTGTTTATACAAAGACATGGGGGCTGGCCATCCTTCACTCACAGAGAAGAAAGACAACAAAGATGAGATACAGGTAAGAAGTCATCCGAAGACTTGCAGACAAGGGTTAGCGTGTGAGCGCCGACCGCTGCAGAGGTGGGGCTATTTTTGGAGCTGTGAGGGATTCACCCAGTCAATTTACATAACTGGAATGCCACTCGTGTCAGCACTTAAAAGAGTTCTGCTGCTCAAAGAAGACACGCTAATTCTCAACAGGTGAGCCAAACCATCAAGTTGCCAATTTTAGAAGAGACTTGTTAACAGGTTATATAAGCATAACGCATCTCTTTAGCCTAACAGGGGGCAGAGTTGACTCTGCTGATTTGACAATGCAGTTAAAGCAGTTTAATGCATTAAATATATCATCTTTCATTATGGCCTAAAGGTGAAAGAAGAGCCTGACCTTCTCAAGCGATTTGAAGGTTTGAATTCCACCTTAATCCAAATGTGCAGAGTGAAATGATAATGTGATACCTTATTGATCCCTTTGGGTAAACAGTCTTTCCACTTGTGATTTCAAATTGCCATGTAAAGAATAAAACACGCACAAAAAAACTGAGAACAGGTGTGCTTCCTTTCACACCACATCACTTTGGCACAGGTGTGTGTAGCTGCCTTGGCAGAGTACCTGAAATCGTATACAGCCTCATCTCACTCCTGCAAAGAAAAAGAAAAAAAAATCATGCAGGCACAACTACCACCAGCCAAGCAGTGTAAAATTCCCTTTGCGCCTCACCGGGTTGTTGTGCAGCGACGGCGTTAATGATAGCGCACATGCCGCTGATTTCCTCAGCTCTGGATTTAGGCTCTCAGCAGTCAGCCTCCTGAGTTTCAGCAAAAAAACAATTTCAGCTCACCAGCTGCTCCCCGAATTCCCGGAGAGAGAAGAAAGCTGTTTCCAGAATGTAAATTTGTATGTGACAACCTTTGGTTTCTCTGATGTTCCTTTCCTGTCACAAAGGACGGCTAAGAACACACCACATCACAAAGCTCAGATCATGAGTTCACTGTATTCAAATGGCCTCCACATTTACTAGATTTCAATCCAGTCGAGCACTTATGGGATGTGATGGAAGGGAAGATTCACATTATGGGTGTTCAGCCAACACATTTACAGCAGCTTTGTGATGCTATCACGTCAATATAGGCTAAAATGTCTGAGGACCATTTTCAGCACCTTTCTGATTCTCTGCCATGAAGAATTCATTTAATTCTGAAGACAAAAGGTGTCTTTAGCAGGGTGTACCTGATAAATGGCTGGTAGGTGTGGTTACCTAGAGTCCTAATAATCAGATTTGGAGTTTGTATATTTTTTAGATTAACTGTAAACAATGGTCATATTTCTAAGAGTGTACAGCATCTATTTCAGCATTTATTACTTTAATATAAACATGTCCGGTCTGACTTCAATGCTTTGGTTAAAGTGCACTTAGATGAGATCAAAGTATTAGCAGATTTTCCTCTGAAAGAAATTATCGATCAAGAGAAACCTTTAAAAACATTCAGTGGAAGTGGGCGAGGAAAAATGTAAAATGTGGCAGAGAGGGTTCTGATAGAAATGACATGGCAACCCATTTAACATTTAGCTGTGAAGATTTGTTTAGAATGTATAATGAAATGTGATTTTTGTGTGCAATATATTGTATTTTTATAGGGCTGTCAGAAAGTTTGGGCTCTCAGATAATCAACAACCAGCACCTCTGAAATGATGCCATGTACAACCCTTACAGGTGCGTAGGAGCCTGCCCTCTTAAAAAGCAGGCAAGCGGACCTTGAATTTGACAAAGAAATGAAACAACAGAAACTGTGTTTTCAAGAAACAAGCTGCCATCGGGCTTGTCATAACACAACTGGAAAAACAGACAGGCTTCAAAGTGCATGTTCATATAGTTGATTTGCATACCTTCCACGTTCTCTCAAACATATATACACAAACAGTTCAGGGTCATATCGTTAATCATGCCTGTCATGTATACCCAACGTGATAATTATGTGATAACATAAAAACATGTACTGTAGACTCACAAACTGTTCAAGGTGTCAAACACAGATTGGTATCTCAGTGCTCTCTGCTGTCTGGAAGGCAGTAGGTAGTTTATAGTGACCCTATCTTATATGTTTCACTAGGAACTACCAATAGAAACATTTTC
Organism: Rhamphochromis sp. 'chilingali'; assembly: GCF_963969265.1. NCBI lineage: Eukaryota > Metazoa > Chordata > Actinopteri > Cichliformes > Cichlidae > Rhamphochromis > Rhamphochromis sp. 'chilingali'. Next base: position 28,856,852 of record NC_137934.1, read on the forward strand.
AACAGAACTATGTAAACACGCACACATGCATTAGGGTAAATGAAGCTGAACCTGCTCTGTGTTGTTGGGGGCCCCGGAAAGTCCGAGCAGGCACAAAGGAACAGGAGTGCCAGAGTAGACAGTTTAACTGGCCTGAGGCAAGGCTCATAACTCATGTTAACTCCAGCTGCTCTCTGCATCGTCACATGGCAGAGGCGCTGGCAGGAAAAGAGTTAGTGCCACTAACATATTCGGTTTACAGGTGTCAGGGGCGTCAGTTTACTTAAAACCTGCTCCAGTAGGTTTTAAGTAAGCTCCATTCTGTAACTGATTGACAAGCTCTCGACTGGAGCTGTGATTTATAGCTCAGATATTAACTAGTTATTATATTCTGTCACCAAACCTGTACTGCAACACTGACAAAGTACAAAAAAGCCTGATGTTCTTAAATTCTCTTCAAATCCATCTTTGCATAATAATTTATCTACCTTACAAACTTAAACGCTTTGTTTTATGCAATTGTTTTATGTTGTTGAAATAGAATAAAATTTATTTCAACTGTTTGCTTTAGCTTGCCGCACAGCAAGTTAAAGCAGCAAGGCCCAGGTGTCTGAGTGCTCTAATGGAAGTGCACATCTATTTGTACAGATATGCAGTCAGTGCCGCGGTCTCCTTATACTCCTTATACTAAAGGAAATGCTGCGTGTAATATAATTATCCAAGAACGTGATGTATTTCCAGTAAATTAGGGTTCTGGAGTTTCGGAGACAGTGGATACCTCGCTCTCGCTCATTTACATCACATGTTCAGACACAGAAGTAAGTGTATTTTTTTCTGCTCTTCGCTCAGGTGTTTCCATGCATGCAGGTGCAATGGTTCTCTACTCTGAACTCCCCGTGAACTCGCGGGCAATCTTTGCGAATTTTCTATGAATTCTTTCTGTCTTCTCGCGTGTGGCGACTTACACGTCACCCAGCGTGCGTTAATTGGAACTCCTCCAAAATCTATCGCTTTTATTTCAGTTTAGCCTTCGCGTTACTTCCTCGTTCCGCCGGAGCGCCGGCGGATGGGTATGAGAGGTTCAAGTGAAAAGCAGCCAACAGCATTTTTCTCTATCAACTCTCGTGTCACCTTTTTTAATCTGTCTAGGGTTTTTCTGCGCTGTCTTCTTTTTTTCTGTGTAAAAGCCAAGGCATTCAACACTTCAAGAAGGATTTGCTGTTGTGCGTAAAATTGTCAAAGTTTTTTTATTGATTTCAAAAACGTGTTTAATTTCATAACCTTAATGGGCTGAAGTTATTTTAAAAAGAAGTAAGAGGAAGGAATTATTGTATTATTCGCCTTTATTTGATTGCACTTTGACTGAATCCATAAAAAGCAACTCGTAACTAGAAATAACGAGCTATTCACAGATAGTTGCGTTTGAAGCTAATTATATTTGTCATACCTGCCCTGCCTCGCCTCACTTATCCTCCCTGTTTTGTTTTTTTCTTCTTCTTCCCTGGTGTGGCATGGTAACGTCCAATTGTAAACATACATATACTATATTACTTCAGTCGCTTCAATGGATTCGAGTTGGAAACCCCGCCTGTGGGCCGTCCCTTTCCCAGGCGTTATATTATAACAAGACAAGCGTGTCTCCGGAGACAGATCTGTGTTCTGCTGCCCCAGACTGAGGCTCAGGGTGCCTCCAGCGCTCCACACGAGCCTTTACAACACACAACAAACACTCAGGCACATTTTTGCTGTCAGGACTCGTACACCTGCTGCGCTTCTGAGCTGAGACAAGAGTCCAACCTAGGAGACCATTCACACGGCAAGGTTACCGAGAGGAGACGGTTATCCTTTTTTGGGGAAATGAAACTTGAAGTTTTATCCGCGCATCACTACGCGCAGAAGCCGCTGGAGTTGTGCATTGACGCAGAGGCGGGAGTCCCTTCTCCCCTGTCCGGAGACGAGCTGGGTTCGGACGGAGACTGCGTAGCCAACAGCCCGGCACCTGTCACACAGAGCAGCGATGGCGGCAAAGGGAAGCCCTACACCCGCAGACCTAAGCCCCCTTACTCCTACATCGCCCTGATCGCCATGGCCATCCGAGAGTCCAGCAGCGGCCGCCTCACTCTGGCAGAGATCAATGACTACCTGATGAAGAAGTTCCCGTTTTTCCGTGGCAGCTATACCGGCTGGAGGAACTCCGTGCGCCATAACCTGTCGCTCAACGACTGCTTCCTCAAAGTCCTGCGGGACCCGTCCAGGCCCTGGGGCAAGGACAACTACTGGATGCTCAACCCACACAGCGAGTACACCTTCGCTGACGGGGTGTTCCGCCGCAGGAGGAAGCGCATCTCCAAAAGGCCCCTCAAGGAGCAGGAAAGCCCGGACATCCTCAGCGAGGACACCCGCCTCCCGGCCCCGGAAGAGAGAGTGGGGGCCAAGTTCTCCAGCCCGTTCGCCATCGACAGCATCCTCGGCACACCTTTCAAAAGAAGGGAGGAGAGGTCGTGCGTGGAGCAGCCCGGCCCCCGGCTGTACTGGTCCCCAGTGGCCCACGTACTGCCCTATAATCTGAACTATCCGGCACAGCACACTTACATGTCAGAGGCGGCGTACAGCGGCACAGAGCCCGGCAGAGATGCACCCACATACCTCCAGCACACAGCATCGGGCACCGCTGCACCTGAGGCCACATTCAAGATGCCCAGCAAAGCGCGAGGCTTTCATATAGAATCCTTGCTGTCGTGAGACATCCAGAGAGCTGTCAGGACTTGTGTGTTCTCATCCACAGTGTGCACTTTGGTGGGCACTCTCAGCTTTCAGTGCTTCAACTGTTTTACTGTGTGAGAGTCGGTGTGTCTCATCATGACTACTGTAGCTTCAGTCAAAGAAAAATAAAACAAACATGCCGAGTTGTTAATCTAGATATAACTGTGTGCTGACTAAGCAAATCATTAGAGTCATTGTAGGACATTCCACTGTGTGTGTGTGTGTGTGTGTGTGTGTGTGTGTGTGTGTGTGTGTGTGTGTGTGTGTGTGTGTGTGTGTGTGTGTGTGTGTGAGAGAGAGAGAGAGAGAGAGAGAGAGAGAGAGAGAGAGAGAGAGAGAGAGAGTATTCATATTCGTATCTATGGTTCATTGGTCATTTCTACTGTAGGACGGCAGCAAAGTGCCACGTCAAAACTGTTAAAAGTATCACTTTATTTATATTTTCATGTTTTGTATGACCTGCTGTATAAATATTGTATAATATTATTGACTGGGCTGCGTTAGGAATCACGTGGCTGCACTAAGAAACGCATGGAAAAATGTGCCGTTTTCCTGAGATTGATTGTTTGATTGATTGATTGATTGATTGGTGCATGCCTGTTATTTTTTATGAATAAACAAAACACGTGAAACAATGGGACCCTGGTGTTCACTGAGTTATTCACTGCTGACATGAAAGGGGGGAAGGCAGCTGTTAGATCAGAAGCAGGTGCATGAATAGGGAGAGGGAGGGCCTCACACCTGCTGTAGGTATTTGTTGTGGTTTCTCTTGTTAGAGCCAAAAAGGAAAATAAGTTGGTCTTATTTTCGTTTGAAAATGAAACCATAATTACAAAAATTACCAAAGTCAAAAGATATATAATTATATAAAATATTTACAATCAAAGGTTATGTTGAGTCTGGTGCCTTCAGGCTCTTTGGACGATGTCGCGTTTAGTGCGACACGTTTATCCAAACTTGTAAATATTAGCGAGTATTTACTTAGTAAAATGGCAAAATAGAAGTCAGCCATCGTTAATAAATGTTACATATGAAATGCTTTTGTGATGATGGTGCTTATTCGTATTATTTTCCATTTACTTTATTTATTGTACTCAGTCCAAATGGAAGAAAATACCTCCGCAGCGGTGAGGAGTTTGTCATGCAACAACATAACGTCTCACATTACATTGCAAACAAATGTGCCAGATCTGCCTCACAGACAGACTTCAACCCTAATCAAGAAGGGTTTTATTTTCCACCCACAAGAAAGTATCAAAATAAAAGACCTTTTTAAAAAGCCTACTTTTCTGTACTTATTTTATTTGTAATAGCCATCTTAAGTTTCCCATAAACGAGCAACACGGCTCAATGAAACAACGTTTAAAATAATCTACTGGTATTATTTACACTGCATAAAAGTTCAGCAAACAAACAAATCCATAAATAACTAAACCGAACAACAGAAGGAGAATTATGCTTTTTATTTATGTATTTATTTATTTTTCTTCAATTAATTGTTTTGTTCCATCTACAAAAGGCCATTTATGATTTATGTTCTGTGACCACATTGAGATTTACACGCATATCAGGATCTTTAAAAACACGCGGGCTGTTTGTTGTCCGTGTCCCCTATACTTGCTCTCCTCGGTCCTGAAACGGACCCAGAGACTCGGGGCCGCGGGTTTCCTAACGAGGTGTTGATCACAAAAAAAAAAAAATCACGCGTGAGCTCAGACAAAATAATTGATCAGTCCGTCGACGCTTTTAGCCCAAACTCAGTAAAAGTGTCTCAAATTAAGCTGTAATAATAATTTTTGTTTTCTTGATTAGCACTAGTTGTTCAGAAATAAAAATCCAACTGATTTATTTTTTTCTCTCACTCTGTCATTCTGGGTTTATCTGTTTGTTGTACCATCAAATACAAAACAGAAAGTTTCGGTTTTCGGTTTACACACTCTGCTGTGTTTAACTGTAGCTGTAAGTAAAGATACACAGTTCTGACACAAAGCCTGGTGACACATTTCACAATATAAGAGTTCCTAGTGTCAGTGATTTATTGAAGACTGTAGTGCACTAAACTTTCTTTAGATAGCAAAACTGCAACATTTCATTGTGGGGTAGAAAAAACAACATAGTGGATCAATTCTATTTTAGAGATGTTCAGGGCAACCAAATTATAAAGTGATAAGAGTTTTGGAATTTCTTAAATGTAAGTTACTTTGACTGTACTCAAGAAAAAAACCTGAATATCTCACGTAGCTATTTTTGTTACGTGCATCTTGAGGAATAAACGAACTAACAAACAAATAAATACAACATAAATAAAATAAAATATTTTATATAGTTAAGTGTATAGTCTAAGTTAGCCGTGCAGTAGCTCATATGCTCGTGGCCCCTGTACTGAGCTGGCAGTACGGGGGCAGGTGTGTGTTTACAGGGCTCACTCAGCAGCTGAGACAGGTGACAGGTGAGATTCGTTCCTGTTTCTATGGACAATGCTGCAACCTGCAGGTGAAACACCGGAACAGCACACCTGTCGCTCTCAGAGCCTGTCACGTGGCCCCAGTCATCTCAGCACCCTTACATTTTTAATAACTTCGACACCAAGGCGCATACCTTAGGCTGAAAACGCTCTCTGCTTTTTCACTTCAGCCTTCGTCTCTTCTCTGCACCCATCACGCATTCTGTAGGGAGAACTGTGGGAGTGGGGGGAAGGGGGGGGGGGGGGGGGGTGCCGCGGTGTTATGAAACAAAACTATAAGGCAGGCACAATGTTAGGAAGTCCAAACAGTCTGTCACTCGGGCAAACTGAACCGCGCCTGACCTCCTAGAGTCCCGGAGAGCCAGCTCCAAAGCTCCCGGCACCGCCACAGGAAACGCAGGCGGAGAGGCAGGAGAAAAGCCGAGCAGCCAAAAGAATATTAGATTACCTTTAAAAGAGAGAGAGAGAGACCTGAAATCTGTATTTGTTATTGTTTCACTTGATGAATATTGTTTACTTCAGGCCTGTTGCACAAACAAGGAGCATACAAAACAACCAAGACAGAGCTAACTGTTACACACGTGAACACTGCCTTTGCGTGACATTCGGAAATAAGCTTTCTTTTTAAAGTTGTTCGGTTATATTAGTTAACAAATAAAATCAGTAATGAAAGTACAAAATGTTCGTCCAAAATAATAATTTTTTCTAAATTGTGTTGAGAAGCAGGATAATTGATTTTATCCTTTAATAAAGAAAGAAAGAAAACAAAAAGAAAAAAGGAGGCCTGTAAGTTACCTGAGGTCAGAGCACCTTAACCCTGTCTGATATTTTCTGTGGGATAATCATATATCTTCGTCCAAACATGCAAACAAACACACGGCCTTATTATGTCCGCAGTGACTTCATATCAGCCTCCAGTCGTGGCCGTGCTACAAAAACAGAAACACATCTCGTTTGTGCGCTGGCAGCTGATAGCTTTATATTCCAGAAGACCAAATTAGAAGCTCTATAAGATCAACGCGTAAAAAAGCAACCGGATCGCTGTCTTCAAAGCGCTCCCAGAACAAAGATTCCCTCTCCAAGCAAAAGCATCCTGATCTCGGCAGGGGTCATAAGTTTTGATGTCGCAGGAAATTTCTGGGGCCGTTTAGGTCCTCGAAACTGCAGTGGAAAACGATTTTATCCGCACATCCTTTGTTCTGCAAAGTGCAAAGGTTAGTGTGTCTGGTTATTGTTTGCTTATATCCTCCAGGCTATATCTAAACTTTAAAGGGCCCTTAGGCACACACGTGCACAGACACACTTGAGCGGGAAATTAAAAAGAGGCGAAAACATGGATATTTATAAGTTTGATTGCGTGGGGCTTTATTTTTCTCCCTTTGTGCGAGGTTCTGTGGAAATGAGGGGAGTAGTTGAAGTCGGCTGAAATTTACACTGAAATATTACAAATACGTGACTGAAAAAAATTAGAAAGGGGGGAGATTTACAATCATACAATTCAACCTAAAAGCTCCAGAAGTAAAACCTTTTTCTTTTTTTTTGTTCTTCAAAGCCCAATATTCTCCGCTCTGTCGCAGCACGGATGTTGATATTACCTTTATGGGATATATAACTCCATCATGTTGGACAAATCTGTGTGTGATGTCTCCATAGGGGAGGAAACTGTCGACGCCCGCTCGCCTAATTTCGCTTTTCTCTGTCTAATGAACGTGGGGCCCATGGGACCGACTCTGGCCCGGGGCGGTAAGCTGACACTGGCGCGCTGTGTGTGGTATCCAGGGCCGGGCTTGATGGAAAAAGCCTGCTTCCACTCATGTCAAAGTCATTTACTCAGAGCAACCCCCCGCTTACACACACGCACGGTAAAGACCACCACCTCTCCATCTCTCACACTCCTCTCCCCAGCCCGGCACCGCGACAGTTTGTTTTTGTTATCCTCTGGACCAGTTTGGGAGGAAATTATGAGCGAAATAATACAAATAACGCAATGTGGCCTTTTTTTCTGTCGGTGTTTCACACTGATGTGCTTGGGTATTATCTGCCGGGGGACATCATGTAAGGGCCCGTGTGAATGTTTTGGGCATCGCGGTTTCAGATGCAAGCTGGACATTTTGCACATATTGCGGTGGTTTATTCTTGTCAGAGGAAATTTATGCTCTGTGGCACATTGGGACGAAATCACTGCTTCATATATGGAGGAGCAGAGGCGGGGGGATAGCTCGTTTTTAAACTTGTGCGGCTGGCGTGTGGCGTTGTTGATTGGAGTGTCTGGGGGAGGTTTGATAGATGGCTTAATTGCGTGTAGTCCGAACTTGGAGAGAGGTGGTGGGAGGGGAAGAAACAAGACGAAGGAGAGGAGAGAATGAGAGGCTTTAAGGCTGCTGCACGGTAAATGGACTTGGCATGGGGGCGGGTGAGGGGGGTGGTGTGTGTGTGTGTGGGGGGGGGGGGGGGGGGGGGGGACTATTCGACACTGATTTCAGGGAGAATTGCAGGGGCAGAGTGCGGATGAGGAGAAAGGGTCGGGGGAAGAGGCGGGGGGCTCGAGCAGAGGGAAGAAAGATTTATGCAATGATAGGTGGTCGGACTTTGTTTGGCTGGACTGTTGCGCGCAATAAGTCCAAGGGTTTTCGTGTTTCCTGCACTTGAGGGATTATTATAGGCGGTCGATGGCCACCCGGCGCGTCACACAGCGCCACTTAGCGCTGCTGTGACACCCCGTGGAGTCCTTATGTCTAGCTACAACTCTGGACACTTAGTCTCCAGTGGATAACCGCCTCCCCCCACTCTCTCTTCCTCTTCCTCTCTGTCAGTGCGTACCAGCCGTGCGTTCTGCATGCGTCAAAGGAGCACCGTGCGTAACAGGAGAGTCGTGCGTAACTGGAGACAGATTTCACTCCATTTTGCGCTGGGATTCTGAGGACCACTGGCGGTGTAACGCTCACTTGCAAGGACACTGACCGCTGGGAGCCAGCACATTTCTCCCCCGAAACACCTCCAGGTCGTCTTTTCTCCCTCCCCTCTCTTCTCTCTACGCCAGTTGTACGTCAGAGCTGACATGACGACCGAGACCCCTCAGCAGCAGCTGGAACCTCCGCCTCCTCTGAGATCCAGCCCGGCGTCCGGCGTCCTGCATCCCGCTATGCTGAGCCCACAAGCCGCCACAGAAAGTTCTTCTAATGGCGTCAAGGGAAAGAAGACGAGCTCCGGTTTAAGGCGACCGGAAAAGCCGCCGTACTCCTACATCGCTCTCATCGTTATGGCAATACAGAGCTCGCCCACCAAGCGGCTGACACTCAGTGAAATCTATCAGTTTCTCCAGGCTCGCTTCCCATTCTTCAGGGGTTCGTACCAGGGCTGGAAGAACTCTGTCCGGCATAATCTATCGCTTAACGAGTGCTTCATCAAGCTGCCAAAAGGGCTGGGCAGGCCGGGGAAAGGCCACTACTGGACGATCGATCCAGGCAGTGAGTTCATGTTCGAGGAAGGCTCATTTCGGCGCAGACCCAGAGGCTTCAGAAGAAAATGTCAAGCTCTGAAGCCCATGTATCGGATGATGAATGGCATAGGCTTCGGCACCTCAATTCTTCCACAGAGTTTTGATTTCCAGGGTCCATCGGCCACCCTCGCTTGTCACAGTAACAGCTACAACTTGGACATGATGAGCAATTCAATGGCCGGGGGGTACGACGGGCTGAGCGGCGGGCACCACGTACCTCACATGTCCCCGAGTCCCGGCTCCACATACATGGCGAGTTGTCCTGTTCCTCCTAACGGGGAATATGGGCAGGATAGCAGCAGCAGTCCTGTACCGTCCTCTCCAGCCATGGCCAGCGCGCTGGACGGCCATTCCCCGTACGCCAGTACATCCGCACACTGGGCGTCCTCCGGCGGCTCCCCCTACATCAAACAACAGCCTCTAGCCTCCAGCAGCCCAGCATCCTCTGGTTTACACTCCGGCATGTCGCCTTACTCCCTGGAGCAGAGTTATCTTCACCAGAATGGCAGGGACAGCCACTCCACTGATATTTCAGGTACCACAGAATAACTCGAGGCTTACAGAGGGGTAGATGAATCCGGATTAAAATCTCTGGGATCCCCCCCCCCCCTCCCCCCAAAAAACAATAATAATAATAACAATTTTCACTGCATCTAAGTTTTATCTGCATGATATAAGCACATTTAAAACGCAACACTCTAAATGAGTGGGTCTTTCTTCTGCAGAGGCCCGTGTTGATAACTGTAACGTGTAATTATGAAATTGTAGACTACACAGAAATTTTATATATATATATATATATATATATATATATATATATATATATATATATATATATATATATATATATATATATATATATATATATATATATATATATATATATAAAGATGATTGTCCTGTATTTAAAGATGAAAAAGATTCTTAGAGGGAAATTCATATCTGTGCAAAGCGATTAAAAACACACGCAGAGAGAATTTACCATTATTCTTTTTAATCTGTTTGCAGACTTTTTTTTCCCGCATCATTTGCCTCAAAATGTAACCCGAACACACTAGTTGCAAAATAAGAACAAATGTTTTCATTAATTTTGTTAAACAGCAAAGATGCATCGATTATTGGCTGAATCACAAAGCCAGACAGCGCTTTGTGGTATTTTAGTAAATATAGTGACATTTCTTGCTGTGTATGTAACTTCATTAACAATCAGAAAATGCGTCATTTCATCCACAGTTTGTATAATTTCCATAAAGTCACATGTTTATAACATGTCACGGGATATTTCGGCGAATTATTAGATTAAGAAAAACAACTATTTTGCGCTCTCAAGTCACCTCCCAGTTCAACCTCATTTACTTTAGCAGAACACAGCCAGGCTTTACGAAAATCTGGGGATCTAACCGAGGCGAGTAAAACCCATGCTGGAGCCCGAAAGGGGTCCCAGAGGTTAACCAAACAAAGACTGTGCAGGTCGGACCACACTGGCGGTGGATTTCAACCACGGCGTATCCACAAGAGACGGAAGGCCTTGTTAAACTTTACGCAGCGTTCTAATTGAGCCTGCTCGGAGGATAGACGTGCTGGACTGTACACAGCAGACTCGCTAACAGTACTGTCAGTCAAAGAGGCGTGTGTGTGTGTGTGTGTGTGTGTGTGTGTGTGTGTGTGTGTGTGTGTGTGTGTGTGTGTGTGTGTGTGTGTGTGTGTGTGCTGTCTATGAAAACGGGCGCAGGGCAGCGAGCTGTGGCCCGGAGGATAAAGCCTGCTGTCTTCCCCCCTGAAAAACACGATCACATCTGGAGTCCTTATGACCTTGACGGAGCCGCAGTCTCCACTTTTAGTTTTCTGTTTCTGGAAACAGAGCCTCGCTCACAGACACAGACGATGGCCACTGAATCTGCCTGAAATAACGCAGCATTTTCAAAAAATAATGATAAAATGTAACTGGGTAGAAAACTGAAAGCATCCATATAAGAAAGCTAAAGAAGCCAAAGAAACTGAAAAGAACGGATGTGTGGCTGCGCTGTGAGCCAACAGGGAGGCTTGCAAAAAGAAAAATATTATGATTAAAGAATTCGGTTTTTTTTTTTTACTTGTGTTAAGAAATATTAGATTTTTATGGCAACTGAAAATTTAAGCGTAAACACTTTATTTTTATAAATACAATAGAAGGACCGTTTACGCCATCAACAATTGTGCTGATTTTAAAGCCACACAAAAGTATCAACAGCACTGTTTAAAAGAGGAATGGCTCATGTTCTGCATTCAAAAGTTCTAATTTAAAAATGTAGAATCAAAGTAAATACTGATTTTAGATATATGACAAGAGCGTATGTTTTATTTCGATGAGATTAAATAAGACAGCAAGTTCAGCTGTTGTGTTTTTTTCTTTCTTTTAGAATATTTTAATGCCACCGTTAATTTCCTGACAGTGATCAGAAATGTGTTCCTTTATTTCAAAACCTTTCCTCTCTGCCTCTCCACAGTGGGAATTCCGCGCTATCAGAGCCATTCCTCGGTCTGCGACAGGAAAGATTTTGTGTTGAACTTTAACGGCATCTCCTCCTTCCACCCCTCGGCCGGCGGATCCTACTATCACCACCACCACCACCACCACCCCCAGAGCGTCTGTCAGGACATCAAACCCTGCGTGATGTGAGCTCTCCTGTCACTGCGGACTTCAAAACAAGAGAGGCATCACAGCCACATCTGAACAAACACGCAGATCTTTTTTTTTTTTTTTTTGGTCTATTTGTCTTTTTTGTAATTTTTGAAGGATTCGTGCTAGCATGGATGGTGGAGTCCGCACTCACATGTTTGCCTCCTATGCAGCCAAATATCTTTATTATTGTTAATTCTGCTGGACTTGAACTATGCATTGAAGAAAACATGAATGAAGAAACTCCAGAGGCCTTTAGAAGTACCACTTCGCCTATATGAACCCTGACAAGCTTTCTTCTTCAAGAGAAGTTTCAGAAACACGACTTTCGATGCGTTTGCTCTTGTAACACGTGCAAACCAATTATACTCCATGTAACTGTATCTTATTACACACACAACGCTTTAGGCTTTCATGAACTGCAACGAATCTTGCACTTATTGTATAATCCTTTTACCATTTTTTCTTTTTGTTTTGTCCTGTAAAATGTTTCAATAAAGCTGATATATATTTTAGGCTAAATTCCGTCAGTCTTTCCCTGCGCGTGTATCCATCACATTTTCGATTCACTTGAGTTCAAACGAGCTGATCTTGAGCTTGCATGGAGCAAAGACACATAGTCTAATTAAACAGAGCTGTATTTTAGGCCCTTTTAGAAAGTTCTTGGATTATTTGGTCAGCCTGACATGTGCTTGGCCAAATTTCTGATTCTTTACTTTTGCTTTTTATTTACTATAATTGTTAAACCTATTTAGATTACATCATAAAGTGTCACCTATGTGTTAAGCGCCAATACATAATAGCGCACGTGGTCTACAAATACGGACAAGGTAGATACTGCTGCACATTGAGTATTTTTGATAAATTAGGTCAATTTCATGGTAATATTTCTACTTTACCTTAAAGTTTGGATGCTTATTATTAAGCATCTATTCATTTGTTGCATAACTACTTTGGATCTCAGTGCATTTTCCTGCACTAACTGTCAGGCTATGAATTTCTGTTATTCTCTAAAATAGTTTCCAGCGAATATTCAGTAACATACAGTAAACAACCCTATAATGTTTGTTTAGAATCTTAGTTTAAAAAAAAATCAACAATTGCCTTTATTTTAATGTTCTGCTTAAAGGTGTACACTTGAGAGAGGATCCGATTTTTTTCTGTTATTGTTGTTGTTTAGTAACCATTTTACTGGTTTCTGTTCGGTTATGTAGTCGTAATTACAGAGCTTTTACTTATTTGAAGTAAAGGGATTACAGTTATTTAAAATATATAATATAACATTTGGATCACAGATCTAAATCTTAAGTCAAGACATAAACAGAAAAATGTATAATTCATAACATTTAATGTAACGTATAACAGTCCTGTGAGCACCTTTTGTATTTTACTGGATTTTAAGCGCACTGCTTCAATATCAACATACTATAAATATTTCAAGAGGATGATATGAAGTTTATTTATATCCTGTTAAGTAGTTAAATTTAAAATAATACTTCTTATTTTACTAGTTGTTTTGTTTATAAAGTCACGGGTTTAAAGTAAACACAGCTTTTAAATAAATGCAGTAAAAATGAAAAATGTAGCGGCGCTCAGTATAAGAGAAAATCCAGGAAAGTAAAATGCCTTTAAAAGCACACGCGTGTGCATATATGTAGGCACTTGCTACCACCGTATATTATATTAAATTATAAGAGAAGCGGGATTCTTGTTAACGCTCTGAATGAAACAGATGTAACATGGAGGGAGGAACATTATTAGTCTAAGATCAGAGGGGGGAATGATCACTGCTTCAGACCAGTCTTGGTTTGAACGTTGCTTCATTTCACGTGTTTCACAGCCGTGTCTTGCCCGTGGAAGGCAGCTGAAAATCTTTTGCATCCTGAGGCTGCTCCTTTCCATGTGGTCATCCAGGGTTGCCAACATCTCAAGACGCCATATAAACAAATGAAACGACTGGGCCCGAGTCTGTGGAAATGCAACAAAGTGGTATTTTTAGAGTGCGGTAAACAGATCAGATTGACACAGAGCTGCCTCGTCACACAAACACAAAGCAGACTCGGGCTGCCGCACTTGTGCCCTTACTCTTCTTTCTCTGCATGGTTTTTGGTCACGAATCAAATGCAGCATCCTACAGATTACACATCTGTAGGAGCTCCTTATTAGGACCCCGGCATCACGTGACCTTTGATTGTCACGTGCAGTCACACCTTGTATCTTAATACAAGATATGAGAAAAGCTTTTTCCTCTCACGTCACCGTTTGTCATTTTAAACACATGACAGCACACTCTTTTCTTTCTCTTGGCCCTTAATGAAATAAAACCTGTTCTCACGTAACCTAAATGTAATTTATGCAGAGTAAAGAATCTGCTATCACACTGCAGAGAAAAATGAATGACCTGGCTGCAGTTGCACAACAAACCCTTTCACAATCTTCATCATTTCTGTGTAAGTGAGCGTGAGAGTCAGTGTGAGGAAAACACAATGGGAGAGTGGCCGACTGAGTCATCCTGGTCTTTCTGAAGTGGGCTCCTTCTTGGCAACACAGCAAAAGCAAACAAGCATCTGCAGCCACATATCAAAAAGAAGAATATCTCTGACTAGACAGAAAAGTCATTTTTTTAAAAAAAAAATATATATATATATATATTGTCACACAAAAGTGGCAAAACTGACCCTGCAGCTGCTGGATTTTCCCAAACAGGATTTTTCCAGCGGCCTCTTATTTCAATATAGTGGTGAACAGTGCCATCTAGTGGTCACTGCCATAGAACAGAGACGTTTTTACAGAAACTCAGGTGACCAACTTTACACAATTCAGCCGCAACATTAAAAACAACTACCTCGACGTTGTGTAAACTACCTCCACGCACGTTGAATGTCTCTGATCGGGCTGGAGGTGCGCTGTGGTGTCAGGAACTATGTTTGGTGGTTGCTCCTTTGGGTCCTTTGGGACAGCAGAGTGGGACTTCCGTGGGAATGAACGTAGGATGCTTGTTCCTGCAACGGATTGATTGGAGTGGGGTTTGAGGGAGCTCAGTCAACATTTTGGTCTGTTTGTCATGTTCAGTGGAGGTCTTGGGCAGTTTTTGTGGTTTGGAATCGCATCTCCAAAGCAAGAACATTTCATTCTTAATCAGATGTGTATTTATATAAAAAGCAGCTTGCCTACCAGATCTAGGTGTTTGTTTGTTTTGTTTTGTGTTTTTTTTTTTACTTACCAGTACTTGCATCAATTTACTGATCATTACTACATTTTTTGACAAAGCATCTCTTAAAGCATTTTAACATTATAGCCTTCAAAGTAGCAAGTAGCAAACAAGTCTAACTAACAACAATATTTCACGATTGCAAAAGGAACATGTTTTAATCAGAGTATAGCATTGAGTCAGTTAACTTTGCAGATTATTGATCTGGTCAGTGAAGTAAGAGAGAGTGTTAATCAGTTAATCTGCTGTTATGATGTTCATGAAATTCAACAAACAGGAATGAGGTTACCGGTGGAGACCAATGATATTATTCCCTCTTTATCTTTTCTAACTTTTTTCCCCAGTAGTTTTGCATTTGGATAGGCTCAGTATCACTACTGGTAGCCTGAGACGATACCTGAACTTGCAGAGGTTGCACAGATAGTCCATCTCCTTCAGGATGGCACATCAATACCTGCCATTACCATAAGTTCTGCTGTGTTTCACAGCACAGTTTCAAGAGCATGGAGGAGATTCCAGGAGACACACAGTTACTCTAGGGAGCTGGACAGGGCGATAGAAGGTCCGCAATCCATCAGCCAGTATCTGCTCCTTTGTGGAAGGAGGAATGGAAAGTTCATAGCCACAGCCCTACAAAATAGCCTCCAGAACCAGAAGAATATGCAGCAGCATCTTGACTGCCATTAGGTATTGGTACACTGGTGTAGTGAGCCCTGGGTTCAGTGATTAGCCTCATGTGGTGAGGGTATGCAGGCAGTTCCTGGAAGATGAAGGTGAGGATACTACTGACTGGCACCCATGCTCACCTGACCTAAATCCAATAGAATCATCTGGCATCTCAGACTGTCCAGCTCAGAGATGCCCTGGTCCAGATCTGAGAGGAGATCTCCCAGGGCATCAACACATGCCCTGATTTTGTAAGGCACGCATACAAGGACATGGGGGCCGCGTACCATTTTGACTAGCTGCAATGAACTTTCTGCAAAACTGACTAACCTGCCGTGTCATTTTTTCACTTTGATTTTCAGTCCTCTGTAGGTCGGTCATTTCCATCAAGATCTGATGTGATTTCAAAGTGTTCCTTTCAGTTTTTGAGCAGTATATTTAACTGTTTTGTGTAACTTTTCCCTGGACTAGTCGCCCACTGAGGTGTGCAGAGATCTTGAACTAGATGATTGTAGGTTTAGCAATGTTCTAAAACTAGTGTAAATTCAAAGCACAGCAGCAGACACGTGCTATTTTCTTCATAACACATTGTATTATCTGTGCTCTGAGTTTTATGGAGGTGTTAATTGCAGATAAGGATTTGTTAAAGTAAAACAAGATACATATACTTGAAGACAACAAGTCAAAGCAGTTTGAATGAAATTCTACTATCAACTGCACATGATGAAAACATATGCAGTTTCACAAATATTTAGTTGCTACAACTACAGTGCTTGGCCTGAAAGGGACACTTACTGACAGGTTTGGGAAACCAAAGAGCAGGGGTGTTAAACATAAGTCCCGGGGGCCAGAATCAGCCTGAAAAGCACTACAATCTTGGGCCTGCTGGACGGTTTTGAAAATGTGAAGGGGGGCATACATTTTAGACTTGACTGCATTTTCACAAGCGTTACAGCTTTTCCTACTGATAAAGACCTCCTGCATGATCATTCATACTATACCAAAGTAAATAGGTAATAGATGGACATTGAGGACAAATCTCTAATTTTTGCAGTGGGTTTACCATAAAACAACATTCTCTCAGTTAACAAAAAGCATTTATTTTATGATTGCAGGGCATTCTGTGCAATGAGCTAACAGAACAGATTTATTTCGTAAAGTTTTAGACCAAAGCAACATTTTTTTCATGTAGAAAAAAATGAGATGTATTGCTGAAATTACACTTCTTTTTTATATTAAAATATCTCAATGTCATCAGAAGGGGAAGTTTCTTAAGAACAAAGTGGGATGTATATGGCTCACAGTGTAAAAAGAGTTTGGCATCCCTAACCGAGAGAATCAGAAACCAATATCTGAGCAAACTAAAATACCAAAATTAAAGAAGAAATCCAGAACTGACCGATCTATTTGGTCTAGTAATGCTGCTAACAGTTCCCTGACTGTTCTTTTAGCACCACAGTGAGATTGGCATTTTTGCTTGAAATTAAAGTTCCAACTTTGAAGGGACCGCCATTAAATTAGATGCAGATCTTTATTCTCTACAGGTAAACAGACCCCACCAAACTAAATGTGTGTTGTGTGGGATATGATACCAGTGTGGATATAGCTAACGTTTAAGAAAGCACAGGCACACAGAAACTGCACAGATCATATCTGATCATATCTGTTATTTAAGGATCAACGATCTTTTAATGGCTTCTGATGCAGGAAATGGTTCTGTATTCATTTTACTTGACCTCAGTGTAACCTTTGATAATGCTTACCATAATATTTTACTGAAAAGGCTTACATCTTTGGCTCGTATCATTGGCTCTACATTGGACTGCTTTGCCTTATGTTTATCTGACAGGACTTTTTCTCTTAGGGAGAGCAAGTTCTTTTCTGCCACTGCTTCTCTAACCCGTGGGGCTCCGCAAGGCTCAATCCCGGGTCCATTATTTATTTATTTATTCTATATTCTTTCCTTGGCTGGTATCACTTAATCTTTTATAAAATTTCACAAGTAGTAGTGTATATTTCACAAAGTGGATAGTTGTGTTCTCTTAATGTTGATAAGCTACTACTCTTTTCTGTCTTCTGTTTTCTCTCAGCTGTTAGTTACAGCAGATGTCTGCCCCTCCCTGAACCTGGTTCTGCTGGAAGCCTCTTCCTTGCTCATCATAGGGGTATTCTGACCATTGAGGCTTTCTCTCTAATAATGTAGGGTCTTCATTTTAAAGGATTAAGCATCTTGGCTGTGGCTCACGAAGCAGAGCGGACCATCTAGTAATAGGAATGGTTGCTGGTTCAATCCCTGGCTGCGCCAGTCTATGTGCCAAAGTGTCTTAGGGCAAGATACTGAACGCTGAAATGCCCCCAAAGGGCTTCATTTAAATGTGAATGTCAGCCAAAAGGAACTAGAAAAAAGTGCCCATGTGAATGGGTTAACGAGGCTTTGAATGCTCAGGCAGAGAAGAAAATGTGCTCTATGAGGAATGGTCTATTTATTTTGGGTAACCATTGTTAATAACAATAGCACTGAATTTAATTACATTGATTAGTGTACACTGTCACCAGTAGTTTAGTGGTGTCTGACTGACTGGCATACTTTTCCAACACTTTTAAATATCTCACAAGAAAAAAACATCATAACAGAGACTGTGGTGTAATAGATACTGTGGTTATCATCCTCATAGGCAGCTTTCAGTCAAGCATAACCGGACCATGTGGCAACATGTCTGTAGGCTGGGCTAGGCTCGTACTTTGGAAGTGGGCGTAAAGCTGTGTGTGTGTGTGTTTGTTTCAATGTTACCACAGGTGTTGCTCTTCTCTTTTGCTTCACTTCAAGAACTCCTAGAACAGAAATGGGCTTCAGCCAGGAACACTGCTCCCATACAGGACACAGGCTGTTTTTGCTCCCTATGTCATCAGCTTCTGAGGTCAGAGCTTGGACACCATGCTGCTGCCACCAGTTACGCACCTTAAAACAGGACATCTCTTCTTGCCGCTGGTTATGCAGAGGTCAATCAGTTCTACAGAGCCTACAAACATATCTGACTAGTTTAAAAAACACCCTGCAGGTGCAGACTTCTTGGCATCATAGAAACATTTTTGTTCTGTGGCTCTTATCTGACAGGCAGGTTAAACTACTTTGCTGCTAACCTTTCTAAAGCAGAAACTCTTGTGCTGATGTTGGGTGTGGGCAGCAAGACTGGCGGCCTGCTGAAGTAGACGTACGTGAAGTTAATGAGGAGTTGGGTGCACTGGAGGGCTTTTAATGAATCTCACCAAGCAGATGGGAAAGATCTGGTAAGAGGGGGCATAGAATAGCTTTGACTCTAAGGTCTTGAATTGACCGGATCAGCTGCCATTAGATCGGTAATGGTTAAAGGACTATACTGCACGCAGTGTGAAGAGAGGCGCATTTACACTCACTAACCAGACATGTTTCTTTCTTTAAAGAAAAACGAATGGGAGTTCGTTGTTGGTTTTCAATGCACCACTAGGGGGCAGTGTTTAGCAGCAACGTGTTTTATTTCTGCTTAGTTTAAACAGATTTTATTGGTTTGAGTAATTATCAGCGTTGTAGTTATTTACCTACTAAGATAAATAACACATCGCTATGGTAACCAATAGGGGTGATTTTGTAGATACTTCTTGTTTAAAAATAGCAGCATAATTAAAGCAGCCACTGGCATTTTTTCCTCATGCTAGAAAATTTGGGTACAAAATCCCAGTAAAGCTGATAGTCAAAGACAGATAATTATTCAGCTGTTTTCTGTTTGTAGTTAAAACTGGTTAGATCGTTTACTCTGCTCACTTTCTCTCTTAGTCCAGATCTCATTTGAAATGGATTGCATACTCTGAGTCACTTAATCAGAAACAGCTCACTGCTTGTTGATATGATTCTTATTAAAGCCTTTATTTGGGATTCCAGAGAGCTCTTTCTGTCGGCTGATCTTAAATGTCCAGTTTAGGGTTAAACGGGAGGGGGGGAGAGACCAAATGTGGCCTTGAAAACAGCTTTACCCTCTCTAAACCAATCACGGCTGATGCATCAAAGACAGAATCGAAAGGAAAATGAATTTTTTTGCACATGGATGACTGGCAGATATTTATTTAATGTGCTTTCTCGATGGATGACTGAGGTTTGGAAACTCATCTGTATCTAATGAGCCATTTTACAGGAACAATGGTGATGACATTAAAGTGCCTACAAAATTTTTTTTACAGTCAATCCCGTGTGAGGGAGTCTTCTTAAACATAATATCGTAAACTATTGTGAGGTTCAGGACTAATATACATAAAGCTTATCATTGGGTAAGCAACCCATTTTTTTTATTGTAAATTCTCATGTTGCGCTGCTTATGATGTACATGCATCAATTTGCCAGTAGGTGGAACCAGTATACAATTTAAACCCAAAGACAGAACGTCCCAAAGCGTCCACTTTTTGCTTTTTGACCCATAGTGTATAATTGTGTTATTATTTTTGACTGGTTGTGTGACTGACCTGAAGACACTGTGTGGGTTTGGAGCGTAGATCAGACTGTTTGGATGGGATTCTGCCAAATGTGTCAGAGGTTTTTGTGAGTGGGTAAAAAGGATTTTGTGTTAATATTTTTAGAAAAGTATTTACGGTTTCAAGAAACGTGTCTAAGCAATATTGGAAAACTGTCATTTAAGCTGTTTTTGTTGCCCGTTTCCACAATACAGGGATCCGTAGTGGGCATGAAGGTAGTGAGAGAATCTGTTAACACGACTGTACAAAAACAAAAAGACGGGTGGCAGATGATCAGGTTATTACATGCGCATTACTGACGCAATATCAGCATTTCACTTTTAAACGTGATGGTTATAATACACTGGGATCAGTAGTGGGGAAGATCAGGCAGTCAGACAATGAAAGCCAGAAATAAGCCCGGTGTTCCCCGGTCTTCTCTCAATGCATTATTGTAGGGTCTACCTTACAATATAAAGCGCCTTGAGGCGACTGTTGTTGTGATTTGGCGCTATATAAATAAAACTGATTTGAATTGAATATTAATTTTAAATATAGTTAATATTATATCGCCATATTTGGATTCCTTATACTTATTATAGACTGCAACACATGTTCAACTGCATTTCTGAGATAAAACTAAATGTTTCAGCAGTTCTTATGAAACAAATTACTCATCAGATTTTTACTTGATCATCGTGACCAAAAACTTAAAAGGATATGTAATATTCTCATGTTGTGTATTTAAAAACTATTAAACAAACAAACACATAAATAGCAATCACACTACTGGTCAGACTTGTTACTTTGCTTATTAAAGTCTTTTGTTGTTGTTGTTGTTGTTGTTGTTGTTGAAAACATCACATCACAAATATCACTTTAGCATTACTGACACAATAACATCAGCATTTCGCTTTTAAACATGATACTTGAAATAAATACAAGTCTGGTGTGACAGTCCCGCTTCAGCAATATATCGTTTCATTTGCAGACATTTTAAATAAATCAGGGTATCCGTAATTTATAGCGCAGCACCTCAGCTATAACTTATATTTCTAATATTTCTGATGCTTTTAAATAGCATACAGTAGCTGTTCTGTGCATCTACAGTTTGTAGCATTTAACAGCAATTACAAAATTCTACTTTTAATTTCCCACAGCCGTGTTTTAGTGTTCTTGTTTACACACCGTTCCCCGCCTCTGCTCATAGAGGAGTTAACCTTGTCGTCGGATACATTTATGTGTTACACCTGTGAACAGCTGCTGTGTTATAGTTTATTATGCGGCTTACCTGAGAGAAATGACCGGAACTCAAATTATAATGTAGTTAGGTTTAAATGCCTAACATTACTTAATACAACTGCTGATGGGAAAACGCCTGCATTTTGCACGTTTATGTACTGACCAGTCGGGGGAGCTGTTCTCTTTCACATTAGGAGAAGAACCGCGTCCGACTTGATACCAGCACTGATCTCTGCTGAAGAACTCAGTAAATGTCTCGTTAAACCATTTTTATATAGATTGTTTAAAACCTATTGCAGGTCATTATAAGAACCTTTGAATTTGGTGTGTGTTTTTTCACAGAAGGGAGTATTATCATTATTTTTATCATCATTATTATTACAGGGTGTGGTTGTATTTCATTGAGATGTCAGCAGTGACGGATAGAGGGGTGTGCTTTGGATGTGGCGGAGCCAGCAGACGTGTTTGCCGGTCAGCCAGAAACACACAGTGCGTGGTCCTCACAGGTGACAGCGTTTGTCTCCTCTGGCCCTGTAAACACATGCAAATAGCAGAACAAAGAGCTGAATAATCACACATACACGTGACAAATTAACAGATTTTATAGCGAATCAAAAACTAGTTTCTCCTCTTTTCTCTTGTGCTGCAGGAAAGATGAAATTGTGAAAACTGTCTCTGAGAATTTTTAAGTCTCGGCAGTTTTCAAAAGGGAGCTCAGCATAAACATGTCGACATGGGCCTGTTTGTTACACGAGGCCTGTTTATTTTATTAATCCCTGCGCTTTTGTCGGGAGACTTCAGACTTTTGTCAATCGGAAGTTGGTGTGAAGATGTTTGCTCAGGGGTAAACTGAGAGCGTCACTGGTCTTAGCGCAGTTAGTTCACAGAGACGTGAATGATTTCTTTTTTGTTTGTTTTGCATTTTGCAGTGTTTTCAAGAGATGAGTCTCTGTGCTCTTCAAGGCCAAACATAGAAGCGTTATCAAATATTGAGATTAACTTTTATGTCATCGGGACATAAAAACCGCATATATACAATCACTGTTCATGTTTAATAAAAAGAAAAACTGACTGAGAATTTGCTGACTTTGCCTCCAAATAAGGTTTTTCAAACACTTGTTTCTACTTGGATCACCAAAAGGTTTTCGTTTAGGATTCTTTGAGTTTCGTGTCTCCTTCATACGAGCATCGTTTAAGAAAATAAATAAATATTTCAGATAAAGCCACGCGGTGCTCCATGCAGGCCTGCTTTGTTTAGTATTATTTTTTATATAAATAAGTTCTTAAGTAAAAATAAACCTTTTTTCATTTACTAACATCGGCAAAAGCTTGATTTATAACAGAAAATATGACAGACTTCTCTGTGAAAATTATTATCTACAATACTGAACTTTAAAAACATGAGAGAAATATGAGTCTTGTCTGAAATAGAGCAGTATGGCGGGGAAGTTCGTCTTTCAGCAACAAAACAAACCACATAGTTTAGTTTTTTAAAATCTGATCTTCAATCAAGTTCTTAGTTTGTATGATAAGATTAATAATTTAGATTATTTGAAAAAATATTTAAATAAGGAAATGTAAATTTCTAAAGCCTTTAAATTACTTTGAATTCGGCTAACACCTCTCACACTTTTTATTTTTACCCCCAGCCTCACAGAAATCACCGAGAACTTCCATGGCTCTGTTAACACTCCGTCTAGTGCGAGTGACATTTGGAGGTCTTCATCTTTCAAAAACGTCTCAGCAGCCGCTCGCGCCCTGGGGAACTTCTCCACACCCAGCTGGGCCAAATGAGCTTCATTTAGCCTTTAATTAGTTTGTGCACACCGCCCACCGGCGCTGTCGGGGAGGAGCGGGGAGGCATCCACGCTCTTTCATGTCCGCTTGTTTATTCAGAGGCTCAGGCTCATCTGATATCTCACAAAACTGACAGGTCTCAGATCACCGTGCATCGCTGAAGGGATTTAACTGCAGTTTTAATTGTGCACGTTCGCGTTTTTTTACATTTTGGAAATTGATATCAGGCTCGTGTCTGCTATGAGAGAAATTCCTTAAGAATTTGTGGTAACCAAAAAAAAAACCCAAGAAAAAAACAAAACCTTATTCCGATCAATTATACACAATAAATCCACTTTCTCCATTTTCACCGTGAAGTTATTTTACGAGTCTCAAAATGAAGAGTTAATAGAAAATAATAAATAACTCACAATTTGGGCCATTAAATGAATCTTTTGCCACTTTGGGCACACCCTGAAAAGTATTTTAATAATTCCGTGATCTGAACTGAGAAGTCAGGGAAAGAAGTGCGGGGGAGGAGGAGAAGGAGGGGTGGAGGAAAGAGTGGGGGTAGTAACTTTTATCACCGTGCAGCGTTTCCACAGGTTCATTTCGCCGTCCCATTGGATAATGGAGCACACATTCGGATTCGGGGTGGAGCAGTCCGAGCAGCCAAAAGGGAGGAAAAAAATGTGAAGGGTAAAAAAAAAGTTCCTCGTTGCAACTCCTCCAGCCCTCTTAGTTTCCAAATGTTCACTGTAGCAGTGCGTGCTCTCTTCGGTTCACCCTGGCGAGCTGCGGCTTAGAAAAAGGAACTTCTACAGTGAACAGAGAGCTGCGAGAGAGATCGGAGCGCAAGCTGAAGTTGTGACAGTTTGTGGAGGGAGAGCGCTTTGGGGAGGTTTTACGCATTGCGCAGGATGCAGGCGCGCTATTCCGTCTCCAGTCCCAATTCTTTGGGAGTCGTGCCCTACATCAGCAGCGATCAGAGCTACTACCGGGCCGGCGGGGGATACACGGGAATGCCTGCGGCTATGAGCATGTACTCGCACGCAGCCCACGAGCAGTACCCGGCCAGCATGGCCCGGCCGTACGGACCGTACACTCCTCAGCACCAGCCGAAGGACATGGTGAAACCCCCTTACAGCTACATCGCCCTCATCACCATGGCGATTCAGAACTCGCCAGAGAAGAAGATCACCCTGAACGGGATTTATCAATTTATCATGGAGAGGTTCCCCTTCTACCGGGACAACAAGCAGGGCTGGCAGAACAGCATACGGCACAACCTGTCCCTCAACGAGTGCTTTGTTAAAGTGCCCCGGGACGACAAGAAGCCCGGTAAGGGCAGCTACTGGACTTT
Source organism: Rhamphochromis sp. 'chilingali' (assembly GCF_963969265.1). Taxonomy (NCBI): domain Eukaryota; kingdom Metazoa; phylum Chordata; class Actinopteri; order Cichliformes; family Cichlidae; genus Rhamphochromis; species Rhamphochromis sp. 'chilingali'. The sequence goes on from NC_137934.1 coordinate 28,880,953, forward strand.
GGACCCCGACTCCTACAACATGTTTGAGAACGGCAGCTTTCTACGGCGCCGGAAGAGGTTCAAAAAGAAGGACGTGCAGAGGGACAAGGACGAGCGGGACAGGCAAAGCAAAGATCCCTCTGTCCGCACGGCGGGCCGGGAGCCCGAGCCGTCCATGCAGGGCTCCCAGCCGGTGCGGATCCAGGATATAAAGACTGAGAATGGGAACTCCACGCCGCCTCAGGCCGCATCCCCGACCCTGGGCGCCGTGCCCAAAATCGAGAGTCCAGATAGCAGAAGCAGCCTGTCAACGGGCAGCCCGCACAGCGTCCCCTCCACCCGGTCACTCAGCATCGAAGGAACCGAGCACCATCACCACGGCCAGGCCCCTGCGCAGGGCTTCAGCGTGGATAACATCATGACCTCCATGCGGGGGTCTCCGCAGGCCGAGCTCTCCCCACCTCACATCGCCTCCTCTCGGACAGGTATCGCCCCTTCACTGCCGCTCAGCTACTCGCCGAACCAGACGTCCGCTTACAGCTCAACGACCTGCAACCAGAACGCCATTTCCACGGGCTCCAACGCCACTTATCACTGCAACATGCAAGCCATGAGTCTATACGCAGGGGATAGATCCTCCAGCGGCCACCTGGCCCCTTCCACCACAGTGGACGAGGCTCTGCCCGATTATTGCATCACCACGACCACCGCGTCCTCACTTGGGCACGGAAACCTGAGTCAGGCGGGCCAGGACGGTCACCACGCACACCAGGGTCGGCTCGCATCTTGGTATGGGGACCTGAGTCACTTGAGCCCGGGTTACCCGGCGCAGCAGCAGAACTTCCACTCGGTGCGGGAGATGTTCGAGTCCCAGCGGATCGGGCTGAACGGCTCTCCATTGAACGGGAATAATAGCTGTCAGATGGCCTTCCCGTCCGGACAGTCCATCTATCGCACCTCAGGAGCTTTTGTTTATGAAAAGTTCTGAAAGCCAAGCGCATCTTTTAAATTAATAACTCTAATATATAATTTCTCTCTATATTTTTTTGTACTTTTGGTCTTTCATTCACACTCCGAATGGACAAGCGATTCAGAGAGATTTTTTGTCTTTTGTATTTTTTGTGCAGAGCTGTGTAACACCAAAACACGTAAGTTTCCTTCCCTCTCACTTCGAGAATAGTTTCTAAAGATGGCTCAAACCCGGCTGTTACGACTAGACTGTAAATTATAGCCTAATATAGTAATTTATTTTTTAGGAAAAGGGAGTGGTTGGACATTGAGGACCAAACACTTTTTCCCCCTCCGCAGTTTTCTTATTGCTGCATTTTAATTGTCCCAGTTCTTGTATAGAAATAGAGGGACTGTGTAGCCTATACTGACTTATTCTATTCATTTTGTGTTATTTGTTTAAAAAATACTTTGAAGGCATTACATTTTGTTTTGTTTAATAAAGTGCCGTTTATTTGAATTTGAGTGATTTATTAGTAACGCTAGAGCCAAAGTAAGGGGACATTTCTTGAATTCAGAAATAGCTGCACGGTAGTTAAATATATTTCAATTCAAAATGTATTATAAAGCGCTAAATTCACCTAAACGTTCTGATTTTTTAAAGAGAGAAGGAGAAAGAAATAAACAAAATAAAAGCCCGTTTATGCGTATTAAAGTATTTAAGTGAATACATAAATTTTCCAACTTGATGGAAAAGCTTTTATAAGTCGGTTGACTTCAGACTGTGGCCCATGCACAGGCGAGCCGAGTTTACCTTTCAAAGTGAAAGCAGCTTAGCAGATGCCATTTTCTTTTTTTAATGCGAGGCTCCAGCCTCACCTGCGCGCTGTATATGTTCAATCCTGGAGTGTAAACGCCGGCGGTAAATAAATGCACGTGTGGCAGCAGCTCACCAACGCGGTCTGAACTCACTGAAGGCCTTGTCAGCAAAACAAATCAGTCATTGCAAAGTGAGCAGGCTTCCGTCTGACTGCTGTTTGGGAATGATGATGGGAGCTTTTTGGATGCAGTTGTTTTTGGATTTGTCTTCAGAGTTAATTTTGCTGCTGGAGGAGACCCCCGCGTGGGGTGGGGGTGGTGGGGGGTCCTTGTTGATGCACCAGGATGACGGCCTGATGGGTACGATCTGTGACAGAGGGATGTACTGCAGCCAGCTTTGCTTTATTTTTAAATGTTTGTTTGTTTCCTGGAGGCTCGAGATTTACCGCAGCTCTGGCTGATTGAAATATTACTGCTGTGTCACGTGTTTACTCCAGTAATTCCCCCCCCCCCCCCCCCCCCCCTCCTTAAAGAAAAGCAACAAAAAAACAAGGTTGCTATTAAAACTTTACAGCGGCCTTTTTAAAATGTCATTCTTATGCGCGTAGGCAGTTTTACACGGAGACACGCATGCTCAGTGTTAATTAGATATGGTCCCTGAAGTTTCTTTAAAAAAAATCTGACTTTAGAAGAAAAAAAATATATATATACATATATCTAAAGTTAGAAAAGAATAATCAGGAAAAATATCAGTTACATGTAACTTCATGGCGGGAACCCCTTAATCATGCAAAACAATTATATTATTATTCATTATTATTATAATAATCTTATTAGCGAGTACATATACTCCACACAATAATAATAATAATAATAATAATAATAATAATAATAATAAAAATTATTATTATTTTAATGGCGGCTTCTAACCTCTGCAATCATCGAGCTGCAGGGCATTAAAGCTGAAAACAAAACAGAGCAGTGTGTGTGTGCGTGTGTGTGTGTTTTAAGTGGCTGGTAGTTGAAGCTTAAACGTGACTGTTAGTTTTCGGCCCGTGTGGATTGGTTTTTAATGAGTCAGTAAAAGTAAAAAAAGAAAGAAAGAAATCCAGCACGCAAACGCTCCCCAGGGCCAGCAGTCAGATGAGTCAAGCTCATTAAAGCTAACATAAACAATGTGCCGTTTCTCCTCTGCTACAAACCACGCAGGTGAGGTTAAGACTGCGGTTCAAATGCAATCTGCACTACATACAAATCAAATAAATAAATGTGGAAATAACCACCAGTTGCACGCAGAGCGCAGGCTAATACGAGAAACGCGTTATTCCCTCCAAACAAACGTCTTTGTGATTGATCAGCACTCAAGAGTCAAGAAGGAAAAGCCAGTCACGATGGCGAGTCGTTTTTCATTGCAAGTACAAGACAGGAGGAGGTGATGGAGGTCAGTGGAGAGGATGTCAACAATGCACTTTAGGGAAGGACGGTGAGCAGCTTGCGTTAAAGCCCGTCCCTGCTTTATCCAAAGCAGCTTCACATGCAGTGCACATCGCAGGCTGGCCGTGGCAGCTTCACGGCCTGCAGTGTATCAAACAATAACAAACAGTCAAACTAAAGGGAGTCCCGGAAGAGAAGGGGAGCTTCAGGCGCGCACTGAAGTGCTCACAGAAGCCCCAGTTAAGGAATTATTGTTTAATGCCGCATTCGGGATACTTTAATGTTCACATTAGTATGACTGTAGCCTCGAGGGATCACACGAGCGTAGGTGTAGTTTACGGCCCCGGCTGTCTGCAGATGTTCTACATGGGGAATTCATCCCAGTGTCTGATTAGCGTTGAAGGCCAGATCTTTGCACAAGTGCCGTAGTCACGAGTGGCAAAGCAACCCGATAGCCCACAGCATGCGCTCTAAAGGTTTGGCAGGTATCAGAGCGCTTATGGGGAAACATATGAAGCTCCTGGAAACATGTGGGCGCCCCACACATTTGAAGGGGGCTTTTTAAAAAAAATAATAAGGAGGCTCTGTTTTTTACTGACTGCTTAAAAAGCTTTCTGTTTCACACAGAAAAAACAAAATAGAATAAAATCTCTACAGAGTTTAACGCATTTTCGCGGGTGTTATGCATTTTGTTCTAGTTTGAATTTTTATTTCTGAAGGTTGAGCCTGAAATTAAACAGGAACAATTTCCACACTGACACTCGCTGCGGGTTTTGCGTCCAATCTACCAACCAGATTCTCCCATACAGACCTTTTGTATCCACAGCTTAATTTTTTTGTTATTGTTTTTATTTATTTTTTTAATACTTCAAATTTGCATGTTATATGCATACAAGTTCTGGCAACTGCGGCCATCTCACAGTTACCGACTAAACTGTAAGCCCGTACCCCCCTCACACACTCCTCACCTCTCCTGTGAGAGGTAAACACACACACACACACACACACACACACACACACACACACACACACACACACACACACACACACACACACACACACACACACACACACACAGGAGTTCGCGGGAGCAGAGCTAAATCCCATCGCGCAGGAGCAGTGATTGAAATCGCGTCTGTATTTCCTGCACGAATCTGGCCTCCTGCGTTTTTTCCTCGATGTATTATTTTTCTTAAAAGAAGAATAAAGAAGAAAAGCCCATCGTGTCCTAATGACTTTACATATCAAACCAATTAAAGGAGTGAGGATTCACCATTTAGCCTAAAGTGGGCTGAAATCGAGGCTTCAGTGTAAACGGTTTATTTTGCGTCTTGTTTTGTGCCTGCGTGGATTTTTGGTGAAGGCTCTAGTCACGTAGTTTTCCAGTTTCTCACTATGAATTTTCAGAGTTTCTAAAATTCCAGCATTTGTTTTATTTATTTATTTTTTTATGTGTATTTACACTGTTTTTAACGCTTTTTAAAATCGTAATATTTTAAGGTGTCTGCACTGTAGACCAGCAGTAATAATAAAGAATGGGATATCTTTTATGTCCTTGATATCTCAGTAACACGACAAGCAGGTGACCTCCACTGTCCCGGGATAGTGCTCCGATTCGTGTTAATTTAATTGAACTTGATATTCAGTGAGGCCCTGTGTAGGGCTGGCGACCTGTCCGTACCTCTCATATGTTAGCTGGGATAGGCTCACTCCATAAGAGGTTTAAAAAAAATGGATGGACGGATGATATTCAGGGGCGAGATCAGTATTTTCTCTTCCTAATAACAAATGATAGAGGACACTGGTCGGATCCTTTTCTCCGTCTTCCACTCTGTGGCCGTCTGTCCAAATGTGCTCAGTAAAGCTGGAGCTTTGAAAGAAAGGAGCAGCTTCTCCCTCCTGCAGCTTTCACTTTAGGGATCACCTCCCCCTACAATATCTCTCGTGCGTTTGATTTGACAAAAAATTATTATATTCGCGTTTTTCAGGGATTCTGAAAATCGTGACTTTAGAGCCGTTTAATCTCCTTAAAAACGTTTATTTAGCTGCACAAGTCTGCTCCCCTCCTCCTTCCGAGACTCCTTCTCGGTTCAAATCTCAGTCATCTTTTCTTTGTTTGTGCGCCAGCAGCAGAGCCGATCACAAAACGTGCCTAAATGTTATTAAAGGGGAATACTTGGTGCACCTGTGTGAGGCCGCGGGCTCAGTGTGTTGTGTGCTCTCAGCGCGCTTTAGGGGGCCCAAACAACCTCAGAGCAACATCTGTTTCCAATCTGGAGTCAGCACAGACTCAGCGCTGTCCAGGACGATCACAGAGACTTTTAAATGTCCTGTAGGTGCCGTCCAGAAAAACACACAGGCGATCCCACCCTCCACAGACCGCTCACGGTCCGCGCAAGTTGAATGTCAAAACCTGACAGCAGCAGTGTGCTCTGAGGAGGGACCGACATCTATCGAGTGCTGCATTTAAATCGGAGATACTTCATTTAGCATTCCACGTGGAAATAAGATGCCGCACTTAAAAAAACAACCAAAAAAACCTCAAACAAAACAAAAAAAACCCTTATTTCACAACTTTAATGATTTTCGGGAAATTGAGAAAAGGCGCCTTACATAAATATTTGTAATAATACTTTAATAAAATATCACATACTACATCTGAGATAGGCCATTCTGGTGCACGTGCACTTTCATTTGAGATAAAGTAGATTTTGGCTGCACGCACATACTTTATATTTTGAAGATATAAATGCAGAGTTACTGTTCGACTGTTTTTAACAGAGCTAAATTCCCACAAATACTGTAAACACACTAGATTGCTTCTGCATTCATATTTATTAATAGTGTGATACAGGAGGGCTGGAATGTAAGATAGTAAGGCCCATCATTAAACACAACAAATAATATAATGTAATCTATAGGGAGCGTCAGGTCTCCTGTACAGTCAATAAGAGTAGAGGATTGATGACTAGGCTGTTAGACACATGACAGCACTACATCACTTCCAGTCGCAGCATTTTAATCAAATATACTCTTTTTCTTAAACAAGTATGAATGACGTGCCCTCGTGAAAACGACCCTTTTGGATTCAATACCTCGAATTAAACAATAAAGACGAGCAAAGAGAAAGCAGTGTGGCTGTTAAGGAAGAAGAAGTCATCTAACTTCTGCAAAGTGGGAACAGTTACGAGTGTCCAACACACCCAGCTACCGTTACCGTCAGGGTCACAACAAGTCAGGGCCAACAGTTTAAATGCGGGCATTCATTTTAGGCCACAAGGCCGCTCACGACCCAGATGTAGATGTTTCCAGGTAGATGTTTGAGAGCAGGAGAAAAACGCATTTCCCTCAGAATAAAGGAGCGCAGTGTTCTGGTACATTCTAAAGAAAAACTTGGAATTAGGAGCAAACACAGAGGAAAGAAACGACAGGAGAAGAGCCAGACCTCTGCACAAACTGGGGATCCCATGCGCGTGCACATGCACACTCCGCGCACGCAACCTGCGGTTCAAACCTGGATTTGCAGCTTTTATTTCCCACATTTCCTTAGATTTAAAAAAAGAAAAACAAATTAGGCCTTCTATACAATTTATTGTGTTTCATGAGAAAACAAACAGACACGATGTTAAAAGACTTTTTTTATTGTACCAAATGGATCCCCTGCTCATATTAATAAAAGATAAAAATATCCATTCATTTCTATTCATTCATTTTACTTTTTCCACGTCACACTTCAGGGGAAAAGATTTCAGCGTTGACAGTCCCAAAACAATGGGAAAAAAAAATACAATAAAACCCCTCAGTAATAACAATAAAACATAATCAGTGTTAAAATGTAAAAGGTATTTAATCAATCTAAATATGAGAAACAGACAACAGATACAACAACAACCATTATTCACTCGAACACCCGCAACAAGACAATCAATTGATTTAGAAGAGTCATACAGGTAAAAAGGAAAGGTGGGTCTTCCACTATGGGTCTCAGTGGAAGAACCCAGGAGTGCTAAAACATGCCCGACTGACTTGGCCTCAGGCATTTGGATTTTTCTTCATGAGATCGATGTCTGCATCGACCATCTCCTTCACCAGATCCTGCAAGGGGACAGGATCAGATTTATATATTTGGAAAGGTTGATATCTCTAAAAGGTAAAGACACAAACATAAAATACATGAAGTAAGGCTCGTTTACACCCGCGGTTCAAACTCGGCCTACGTGAAGACCTCCCTTCCACACACAGTTATACTGCAGCTGGATAAACATAATAAATACATCGAGTTTATCAGCATTAGGACCTGACAATGATCCATAACGTGCTTGTGTCGTTGGGTCATATTGTACTGATAAGAGCTCAGAGCTTTGGAGTGTCTGCAGCGACAGATAGGAGATAAGATTGTTTTTGTTTATCAGAAGATTCAGAATTTATATTTTTATAGTTCAGCCAAACTTCCCGAGCAGGTAAAGTTGAGAAAATATGAAACCTTGAACCGTAGTTTTCTTTTTTTTTTTCTTTCTCCAAAATAAATAAGGTTTAACCGAAAAACACAGTTGTGTTTTCTCAACACTGGCTGCATTATTAATATATTATTTAGCCTTAGAAACTATTTAATCAAAGCGTCTAAGCACTTCAAAAAAATTACATTTTCTAAAATATGTATAATATTTATTTGAAGTACATTTCATTATATTTCAATATATATATTGAAATATAATTATGCTTTATATACTTATTTATATACATATATATATTTAATGGTTTATACCTTGTGTTTGGGGGGGGGGGGGGGGGGGTTGTGTGTGTGTTTCTTGTTTCTTGTCTTGTTTTTATGGACATGAAGTCTGCCAATAAAGATTGAATTGAATTGAATATATATATTTTAGAAGTGCTTTTCTCAGTATATAATTACAAAAAATATAATGAGAAATATTTGCTTAATTTATAGTAGTCTTTGCTTAATAATATTTTATTAAAAGGCTGATTTCTAAACAACATACAAAATGTTATAAAGCAAGTATTTATTTTTATAGCACTATTCACAGAAAGGAATAAACAAAGAGCTTTGGTACCAAAGAGCTTTATAATAATCTGATGCGGCATAAAATGAAAAGTAGATAAAATATACAACTGTAATAAAATTCTAATCTAAAAGCTAAAAGACTCAAAACTCACGTGCTGGTTGGTTTTCTGTTGCTTCGTGTGGATTTGATGCAGTGAACCTTTGTGTATTTTCTTTTAACAGTTCGCTGAAAGAAGGCTGCGTTTCTAGAAATCGTTACAGGCTTTCAAAACCATTCTTTCATTTGTCATTGAAATGTTTTGATTTGGTGTTTTTTTTTTCAGTCACCTTTGATTTCATCACGTCATGCCATTGTCTACACGCGTGGAAAACTACTCCCATTACATTTATTATATGTGTGCTAATGCTATCCAGCAGGACCAACCGGCTGTGCTCTCAAACCAACCTACCTCAAAAGTCACCTTTGGCTTCCAACCCAACTTCTGAGAGGCTTTGGTGCTGTCACCTTGTAGGTAGTCCTAGTAAAAAGACAGAGAGGAGCCAGAGAAAAGGAGAAAGAAGGGAAAGGAGAGAGGGGGAGAAAGAAAAACAAAGGATCTGTCATGACTGATCTGACGCCTGTGAGGAGGAGACCCCTCAGCCCAGCTGATGTGTCACTCCGATATGAAGACGTGCTGGATCAAACTCAATATCCAAACTTGATGTCTTCAACAGGATGCAAGGGATGGAGGGTGATGATAACTTTCTCTCTCCCACATACATGCACACATTATCTCATCTCTTGGGGGAAAAAAGGAGGTCACAGAGTCTCCCTGGCCATCAATCCCCCCCTCTCGGCTCCCCACCTCCGATCTGTCCAGACAGCCCCCGTTGGTGCCAGAGCATGATGAATTGTGGGACTCTGGTGGTGTAACCCCTAGCTCAGGACCCCCCCACTCACCCTCTCCCCCCTCAACCCCTCACTCATTCTCCCCCCCGCTGGGTTTTGCACCGGGTTCAAGATCCAGTGAGACCCTGCTTCAGACCACCAAAGCGAGTCCAAATAAAAAAAAGAAAGAGAGAGAAGCCTCTTCTTTGTGCGTCTTTTTTAAGCTTCAGTCCTTTCTCCGACTTCTATTCCCACTATTCTATTTCTTATATTTACAAAGATTCTCACTCATGGACAACTGTGTCGAACACACAGACGAAGAAAGGCTGATTCTGTGATTTTAATACTTTTATACAGGACGGCTCGTGTTAAACACAGTTATTGCTGCAGTGGTGGTTTCTCAAGAAGTGCTCAAAGTGCTGTGCTGGGTTTCCCCTGTGCTTCTCTCTTTTCTTTTCTCTCTGCACTACACGGGCCTCCTCATGCTCCAAGACCAAAAGTCTGAGGACAACCAAACAAAATAGCCTCTGAAACTCACTGTGGCAGCAGTCTGTACTATCAGTGGTGCAATCTGTCATTGCTTCAATGGGTTACATGCATGCATAGTGTGGCTGCTAAAGGGTGTTATTATTTGTTTTTAACTAACCTGGCAAATATGTTTTCAGGCTAATCGTGTTTCTGCTGATCTCTGCTGTTAGCTGCACATACATATGCACATACATTGATAGGTAATAAACGGCATCCATGTGCACAGAGAGGTATACAGAAAATGATGCATGCGCATACTGGATGGAATTCAGCGGACAAGATCCTGCATGTGTGAACATCACATGTAGTGACGTAACCTGAAAGAGAGGAAGAGCTAAGGAGCTGGTCTCTGGAATTTGAAAGAGGATACGTATACAGTAAGTGTTAGTGTAAGGATAATGCAATCCATGAAGAAAAACAAGTTTGACTTAATTTTAAAAAATACAACACGAGACAAATAACCAAAGGAACGGTAAATACTCGCTAAACTTTCAGCTCAAAAGGGTATTTCATGGTCGATACGCTCTTAGTGTTGCCAGCTTAAACAACCTTAAGTGTCACCGTGTCAACCAGAACTACCATTTTAAGACTTAACTGACTTTGCTGCTGCGTGCAGATGCCGCTCTTCTAGTTTCAGTCTTTCCACAAGATTTTGGAACGTGCAGGGGATTTGCTTTCATTCAGCCACATGAGCATCAGTGAGGTCCAACACTCAGGCTGAACGACGAGGCCTGACTCACAGCCGGTGTACCCGCTTCTCGCGCAAACGTTGGAAGCGGGGTGCAGTCGGTCCAAACCGTTTCTTTTACGGGCCTGGCTTTGTCGTTTAAACACAGTAGGCTCTTTTTCAAACTGTTGTTGCAAAGTTGAAATGAATATCGCTTTATAGCACACACTGTTAGCCGGAAATGCGACGCCAAACCCCACCTATGAACAGCAGCTCAGGGTAAAGTGCACCGAGCAGAGCAGTGTTACCATCTGACACTGAACCTCTTGAAAACGTCTTTTCTGGGTGATCTTATTACAGAGGAACGCACACAGCAGCGCTGGCATACTTGAGCCTTTTAGAGAGCGGGGACCCACATCTCAGAGAGGCTCCACAGCGCTTAATCACACTCTTCTGATTACACACAAAGGCAAGAACACTGAACACACACGGAGGGAACAAGCACAGGCCGATTCAGGTTTCTGACAGCGTTCAGTTTGATATTATTCGGCCCGAGTTGAAAACTTGGTTCAATTCTGGGTGAGCGGTCTTTTTATTTTTAACTCTGCATGGTCTATATACAGCCGAGCAGATGAAAGCTTCAGCCCATTTTCTCCTCCGTCTGTAACAGCAGGACAAACAGCTCTTTCTCATGTGAGCAGCTCTGTACATTACTCACAAACGATTTTGGCACTCAAAGCCATAACTGGAAACATTTTCAGACTAATTACCTGCAGCAATGAGACATAATTTATCATGAGGCTGAATGTAATTATTATAGGGCGACTTACTCCACAATTATATTAAATAATCCACTTGCTTCATAATTATATTGATTAGGGTTTGTAATGGAGAACATTTCATAGCTGGCATAAAAGAAACATCAACTGGTCTAGTCACGAACTGGTTTAGAGAAAAGCGGTAAGCTGACATTAACAAGTAGCAACTGCACCTCCTTTATAATTTCTATACATCAGGGAGTCACATGGTTTATACCTTTGTTAGTGATGGTTTGCTAAACAGCAGGATAGTTAAGTCTAATCTGATGTGAGTGTTTCGGAGACAGATGCTTGAAAAGGGAAAGTAAACAAATGCAGGAAGTTTGACCTGCAGGGAAAAAAATCCCAAAGTTGCCTTTTGTTTAGATTCTGTCTGCATGCATACGTAGTTCAAATGAAGTGAAATAAATATGAAGCTGCAACACCTGCTGCCAATGGCAAGACCCTTACCTGAACTCAATGGACTGAACCTGGAGCGCAGACTCCATCTTTAAAGAGTCACCGTGTCTGCGTTCTGTTAAACGAGACAAGTGACAAATTCATCCACGCACCTGGAGTTTAGAGGCGAGCTCCCAAAGCCTGCGACTGCCTTACAGGTACAGCTTTGACCAGCAAATTTACCCCAAAGTCCAAAACAGACGGCGTTTTCTTACACACATCTGGAGATTTGTACTTTAACCTGAGCTTCTTCTTATCTGGTAAATCACAGCACTCTTACAAACACTGTAGAAACAGTAATGTAGCAACAACACAGGTTATATACGTCTTTGCAAACCAAGTTTTAGAACCACACAATTAACTGTGAGGGAAACTGAGGAGGGTGATGGAAATGCAGAGCAGCGAGACTCCAAACTTCCAGCTGCAGCATTTTGCATAAGGAGCTTAATACAAGCTCCTTTACTGCCATTCGGTGTGACTGATAGATGGCCTGACAGTGCTGTTAATGGTCAGGAGAGGCAATTTTATAAGTGAACCTTGACCACACATGGCACACTTTTTACTTCTTTGACTTTGTTTTCCTTTCAAAGGGTAACACGCATGACGGACATCTCTCTCATACCCTATTTACAGTCCACGGTGGTGGTGCTTAATATGTATTACGCATCAAGAGATCACATCGTTTTGTGGTTTTATATGACTGGAAGCAAAGTAACCGTAAGGTTGTGAGTTTAAATAATTTATCTAAATATTAAAGAAGAAATTCTTGCAGAATATGTGCCAAAACAGACAACATAAATCCTTACTTACTGCTAATGGAAAGGACCTATTAAAACATGTTCCAAGTTTATGTGATGTCAAAAATGGTTGGATTCAAGTTGATGTGTTAACCAGCTACACATCTAAAAAGATGAATGTATCTTTAGAGCAAGTATTCGTACTCCGCCTGTATATTTTCTGTTGAATAGTAAATTTACTAAGACAGTGAAAGCTCTAAAGCACTGAGCAGATTGGGATTTAAATGAGGGGTGTGCGCTATCCACGATAATACTGGTGAAATTATTCTTTTTTTGGAGATATTAAAAAGTGTTATATTGTGGCTGTCACTGCTACAGCAGTGACAGCCACAATGACCACAGCCTCCAATGAGGATTTAATAAAGTAAAACTACTCTAACAACCTCGGAGAACGATTCTTGCTAAAGGTGGACGCACTTTTTTGACCACTTGAGGCAAAAAACACATCATCGAGTACAACCAGGCTACAAGGAAGGAGAGACTATTCAGTTTAGAGACTGCTCAGTATTTTGTTTTTTACATAAATAGCATTTTGTGAATTTTTTTGAAATATCATGATATATTTTTAAGGCTATATAGCCCACCACATAATATACGTGTAAATCGAACAACACGTGAAGCTGGGAGGAAGAAGGCAGAGCCATTCCTTGTATTTAAATCAGCATTTTGTCACCACTACTGTTAGGCCTGAAATCTCCATCTGAGTTTGGCAGGAAAACATCTGCTGAAATCAGACTCTTGTCTGCTAAGTCTGCCTTCTTAGCACGTAACCACACGGTTCAGCATCCAGGAAGTTAATCCAGCGTCTGGTCTTTGTCAACCAGGATTTCTACAGGTGACAGACAACCTCACCATCAGAGCTCATACTGCAGAGTACCACTCAGTGAAATAAAAGCTGAGTCCAAACTGCTAACAAGAGCGTTCTGTGGCCAAGTGAATTCACCCAAACAGAGCATGTAGCGAATAATTCAACATGAACTACTAACAGATGGGGGCACAATACAATCTTCATATGGATCCGATTTGGAACCAAACCCAACAGCTTGGTACGTCCTGTTTAACTCAGCGTTCTGTCCGTGTCTGCAAATATGTAGCAGTCATAATAACACAATTAAGCAGCACAAATCTAAAAAAATAAAAAATAAAAATTTTTTTTTTTAAGCTGTGACAAAATGTGGCTCTCACAAGTTGAATGACAATATGATCTACACCTGGGGCCTGTTCTTCGTACGTCGCTTACTACATCCAAGATCAAATGACACATCCAAGACCAAACCATCGCGCTAACCGTGAGCTCGCTAATCCGGTTCCCCGAACACGCCTGCTGTTGACGATTAGTACAGCTGGACGCAGTAATGTGACATCACTGGGTGTCGTAAAAGGGGCTACGCATCGATAGTAGAAACATTGATCGGCAACCCGCTGATTGGTCGGCGAAAATGTCGAAGGGGCGTGCTCGGTATTTTCCGGCAGCAGAGCAAGAACTCATGAGTGAGGGATTTCAGGAGTTTCAGAGTTTAATTAAAACGCAAGGGAACACTGCAAAGGCTGCAGAAGCAAGGAGAGAGGGCTGGCAGAAAGTTGCTGACAAATCAAACTCGTAGGTAATTTAATAATAATAATACTAATAATAATGGATTGGGTTCATATAGCGCTTTCCAAGGCACCCAAAGCGCTTTACGATACCACTATTCATTCACTCCCACATTCACACACTGGTGGAGGCAGCTACAGTTGTAGCCAGGCTGCCATATCGCGCCATCGGCCCCTCTGGCCAACACCAGTAGGCGGTAGGGTAGATCTATCATATGACACTATATTGTCCAATATCATATGGCATTATATTATATTATAATATGTTATATTATATCCACTTTCACATTAGAGCCACAACAGGACCCACAAGAACATGGGAACAAGTAAAAGTGGAATACAGGAGTATTCTACAGAATGGTAATATTTATCTCTTAGATTGCTTTTCGTCTCTTGGCAAGGTAATACTGGCCTGTAATACTCTGTTAGTTTGTTCATAACAGCAACCAAGAAAAGGGCAGAGGAAACAAAGACAGGTGGTGGTCCTGCACCCCCTCGTCAACAAGTTGGTTAAGTGAATAATACCCTCACGGGAATATCGATATCTCTCAATGAGCACACTGTCGCGCTGAGCTAAAGGATCCTGTCTATCCCGCAATATACGCTGAATTCTGAGGACTCTCCTTATCAATCTTGCACCTTCCGCAATGGGTGGCTCGCGTATACGGACAGGACATGGCTGCGACAGGCTTCCCAAATCCACCTTCGCTTTTATAGCCGTGGTCTCTCATCTTGATTACACGAAGTAATTTACAATTACTACTCTGAAATATGAATTACATCTGTAATAATCACATACATGTAATAGAATGTTAATAGTTCATTTCCCTTTTTTAGGAAATGACCTGTATGTATCTGTGTGACATCAATAAAAGGATCAAGTGCTGCATTATCTTTAGTTACATTGATGTTATTTATTTATGGTGAAACAGTGGTGGAATATCGCTGTTGCTTTCGTATAAATGAAGCGGACATACCTGCGTGGCCGCGATCTAATCCTGTTTACATAAAGTAAACCTGCTCCCGAGCAGGTTTACGCTTACGGCTCTGTTGCTATGACAGCAAGTCCCGGATGAGCTTCGGGGAACCGAACGATCCGGGATCACGCGAAATCGTCAACAATCTAATCCAGCTAACTTACTTAGCGAGGTACGAAGAACAGGCCCCTGCTCATCAACCGAGACTAAGTTAAAGCCTATGAAGAGGCATTGAGGTCTCTGAGTGGCATCAAAGAGTTCATTTTGTCAGACGAGTAAAAAGAGGGTCACATTTATTATTTACAAAGCGTTACACAAATAAGGCAACATCATTTCGGTCAATTCTGATCATCAGCTCATGGCTGTAAAGTCATTTCTATAAGTTTCTGAATTAAAAACCTTAACTAAGTATTAAAAAACGCATCTTTGATTCTGAGACGATTTTCTGTCCTGATTATGCGATGAACACTGCCACAAGTAATTGGTATGTGGAAAACACCAGCCAGAAACTTTCCTCAGGAACAAATGGAGTGATTGTAGTGGCCGAACCGATCCCAGATTGATCCAAACTTTGAAAGAGAAAAAGCACAGACTCAAATTGCAGATTGAAATAAAACCACAACATCCCCAGTTTTTATCTAATCTTAGCTCCCAAGCAATAGTTATGAGACTGGGATGTAAAAGGATCTTCATCACATGCCTGGAGTATGCTTTGGTAATGCATATAAGTTGATGATTTTAGCACTAGGTGGTCCTTTCCTCTTTCTTCCTGATCAGCTCAGTTTATTTGATCAGCTGTACTGGTAATGACTGGAAATAAATGGAACTTAACTGGACAATCTAAAAAGCCACAACATCTTCCTACAGTTTACTGTTCATTAAAAAAGTACTTTTGGACTAGACCGAAACATCAGATAAAACAAAAGCAGTATGACTATTGAAAAGACTCAAAATATAACTGTAACCTATACAGTCAAACAATCACTCGTAATACAAAAAGCCTGACAAGTATGCGGTCTGACCTTCCCTTACTCATTCTGCTCTTTTGCCCTTTTTCTTACACTATCCAGTCTAATAAAGAGGAGAAGCCATAAAATTAATCCTTAGAAATGTAAAAGTGAGAGACAAATAGGGTGTGATCATGGTCCATAAAGCACACAGCCAGTAAGAGGCCCTCAGAGCAGGCATTTAACGCAAAGGAATCTGGTATCACTACAAGGCCTTTCAATAAATCACACAGCACACGGGCTGACCCCCACATAAGGGCACATACACACTAACAGGCAGCGATGTGTGAACACGCACACACACATACACACACACACACACGCACGCACACATGCGCACACGCACACACACACCAAGTACAATTGTCAGGATAGATTAAAAAATGCTAAATGTCCCTAAGCTGCATTTATTTTTCTTCCGACTGCAAACCTACCCAGATCAAACATTTTCAAGAAACCGATTCTCTTTCCTCTCTCTTGCCCTGAGGATTGCATGCTGGGAGACTATGATGTGGTTTTGGAAGTCCAGTAGTGCCTCTGGTATTTGTACAGTAGTGGACATGAGGCTGCAAATACTTCAAAGGAAATTAGATAAAGGGGCCGAGAACGCTGTGAGAGTCTGGAGCCCATGGTCTCCATGTCCCCAGCAGACCCAGATGTTCCAACCAGACCCAGATGTTCTGATCTTTGACCTCGGTGGGATTTTGATGGAAAAAGTCATCCCTGATCCAGGGCTTTTAAACCCGGAATGAATTACTGCGCGGACAATGACAAGGACATGAAGGCGGGACAATGAGGAAGGAGCAGACTGATACCTAGCCTGCCTGCAGAAACATGAAAGTTAATGCATGCACAATGTGCACAGGTGTGGGAGTCGCCATCTGTGTTTGTGTGTCTGTGCAGGTGGGGACATACTTGTAGCAAAAAAAGTGAGTTTCATCGTTTCAGTGCTGCCTGGACCTACAGTCACAAATCTGTCACTGGTCAATTTCTAACGCCAGCATCGCCTCAACTTATCACTTCCTTTAAAGCACAAAAGACCCTCAGTTTCAAGTAAAGGGAAGGGAGAAGGAGGGAGGGATGAAATCGGAGACTGATGCAGTAATTTGTACAACAGCAGTAGTCTCTGTTTTAATGGCTCAGGTGTGAGAGCGAGCTGTCCACAAATCACATGGCTGAGAGTTTCATCCATGGCCCTTCCACACGCCAGGGCATCTTTGAGCATCTTACTGAGTTATAAGATGTTATTGATGATTGGCCTGCTCTATTGTCACTGGGTTGTGTGTGTGCATTAACAGGTGAATGTTAAAAAGGTGCTCTTTAAGTGCTTCACATTCACCATTTCTTTTTCTAATTAAATTCACAGTACATCATAATCTTGTAATAACTTGGTAATAACTTAATACTTAATTCTAGTGACACAAAAATTTGACTCTGACATGAAGTATCTGTTCAAGCACAGTAGATTGTGCTTCTCAGCCTGGGGCTGAGGCTCAGGATC
Source organism: Rhamphochromis sp. 'chilingali' (assembly GCF_963969265.1). Taxonomy (NCBI): domain Eukaryota; kingdom Metazoa; phylum Chordata; class Actinopteri; order Cichliformes; family Cichlidae; genus Rhamphochromis; species Rhamphochromis sp. 'chilingali'. The sequence goes on from NC_137934.1 coordinate 28,898,347, forward strand.
GCTAAGGTGGGTTTCAAAGTGATTAGTAAGAGAAGTTAAACATACACAGATCTTACATTAGCAGATATAACTGTGACTGAACTGAAAAGAGAATGTAATAAAGTAACAGAAATTCAGGCCAACAGGTTAGATTATACAGAATATTTTAAGTTATTACTTTATTGCTTTAAATAAACTAAAAATAGTATTACGAGGAATTTACTATTATATGGTAGGAGGTTAAATGTTTTAAAACTACGTAAAATCTAAAAATCCTCATATATTCTCCTTTCAGTTACTTAACATTTGAAGAAGAAATATTGTCTGCACGACTGCACCCGCTTATTTTAGCTCTTTTCGACACAATATGTTGTTTACACTGGAACAAAATATGGAAACCAGAGTCATAAAAAAATGTAGGTTACCTCTGTCTGCACTACTCCTTCAAACTGACATACTTTCTATTTAGTGTAATTTATCTGGCATCTTATGAAATCCTGGAATCTTGAGCAGAAGAAACGAAGACCTGTGGGTTTCATTTGTGCCACTCTGTGGCAACACAAATCAGTGATTTCATATTTATTGTTTCCTCAAGTCAATAAAGCATCACTGCAGTAAATTTCAATGAACTCCGAGCTGCTGCGTCTTTAGGAATCCAAGACAGTTATTAGCCGCTCCCAGCCAGATGTCAAAGGCCAGGTCCAGCGTGTCTCATTCAATGTATGCGCTTGAGTCTACGGGGGAGAGAGAGCGAGCTGTGTGAGTTACAGCTCAGGTTTCCTTCCCTCACTCCCCATGCAGCTTGGCCTGCACACAATGTGTTAAGTGACCTCTAAGGGGTGGCCCTGTCACCTTGATGAGTATGTACAATACTACACTGCACATGTGCGCGCACACACACACACACACACACACACACACACACACACACACACATATATACACAGTAATGACATATTTAGTGCAGAAAGCCACACACAAAAACTCTTAAAAGACTAAATCAGTAGGAAAGCAGGAGTGTGTGAATCTTCTCGGGAAAACAGTGAAAGTCATGTTAATATTTAAAAGCTAAATTATCACAAACTCTCACTTCATGTCATCTTCTCGCCTCTCTCTCTCTCTACTGGCTCTACTGTGTTGATTGCTCTCCATCAGTGCTCATTAAAATTCCTGGGGTAGCCGTGTGATAAATATTTATGCGGCTGAGGACACACTCCACACACACTCCAAACACACTGGAGTGGCTGGATCTGACTGCCGATAGTGTTAAGTGCCTGAAGGCTCTGGTAAAGAGTGGAGACCCACTGCCTGCCGCGTGGTTGTATACATGAGGCGTTTACTGTCAAGATAATGGGAGGAGGGTTAAGATTTATGAGCATTAATGGAGTTTAAGTTCTGTTTCTATGTGTGTGTCCGTGTCCGAGGATAATCTTTTAATGTGTGAAGTTTATGGAAATGAAGAGGAAAACATCGCACATTAGCACATCTGGATATAAACGCATTTGCAGACACACACACACATACAAACAGAATGTAACCACAGTGTAGCTGGACTCCTCACTACTGTTCCACAGAGCTGCTGACGACCCCCCTCTTCCTCCTGTATTCTATTATTCCTGTGGACGGGAAACAGATCATAATTCCAGGAGTCAGCAGAAAGCAGCAGAGGGAGAGAGTGAGAGGTAGAGGGAGGGAAAAGACTACGGGAGGCGGGGGTGAGGGGGTGGCTCAGGTGACTGCTCACTTCCACAGAGGTCAAACTGAAACTGTGCAGTTAAGTAATTCCCAGTGAAAAGTAAGTAAGTGTTTAGTCTGTTTGGGCATTTGTATAATAAAGTTTGGGCGAAGCAGCGGCTTCCAGTGAAATCAGCTGGTGTGTGTCAGCGTGAGCGTGTGTGTGGTGAGTGTTTAACATTTCTATAAGCGTGTGGCTGTTTCATATTTCAGAAGACATCAAAGGCAAACTTAATTTCCCTTCTTTAAACAACATTCTTTACAATCATACTTAAAAAAGGAGGGAGAGAGCGAGATTGAGTGAGAGAGGGTGAGAGACTGAGGGGAGAGGAAAATCTCATCCTCTCTTATCTTAATTGTTGTGTAATCTCAGTTAAGCATCGAGGGGTTTGTCTAGGCTTTGACACCCAGCCTCAGTGTTTTGGTACAGATGATGACTGTTAAGTAGCTTCTATATTCTCCATGCTGAAGGAAAGTCTGGGTCCAATTTATATGATTAATATGGCAACAATTGAAATGGATTAAAGTAACAGCTACACTGCTAACATTAGATACAGCTTTGATGTGTATAGAGGACATTGGTAACAGGCAGATTAACATTAAGACCTCAAGCCTACACATTAAAATTGAAGACTATATATAAAAGATGGACATAAGCACTGTGTTGTTACTACAGCTGGCTACCTTTCATACTTTAAAACACACTGGTATCAGTACAGGCACCTGTATTTGGTACCAGAAGTGAATAACAACTGTTTTTCTGGACTTTGCTCAAAAAGAAATAATAAATTAAAATTTTTTTCTTGAGTCTATACTTCTCCACTGAAACATTTTACTTCTTTGAAACACTTTACACACAACACAAAACCAAATCTCTCTGTTTTGACCAGATTTTTTCTCTGATTAGATGTGGTTTGCATTTTGCACACCAACAATTATGTGTAACTTTTGGCACACACTAACAGTGTGTGCCAAAACGGTGGGAACAGCTAACCCCAGATATGAACTGATATCAAAAGTGACACCCAGTGATTTGGTGTAAAACTGTATCAATGCTGAATTTGGTACCCACCCCTACATGTCCCCCACTGGTTTTTGAAGGTTCAACGTAATTATTACTGATGTTCTGGAGGCTGAAATGAAAATATTTGGAGTTTTAAATAATGAAATTAAATAACAAGCTCTCTCCATAAACTGTATGGCACTAATGAGACATGCCGTATCTGCTACAGTAAGAAAACGGCTAAAGGCCCTTTCACTTAGGAAGCAGAACGGACTGAGCCAACTGCTACGTGTTGCAAATGACTAAATGCTTTTTTCTTCCTGCGCACTTGTAACACAATGAGCTGATTTCAGATGGTGTGCAGGAGGAGGAAACTGGTGGAGCAGCCTGCAGCAGAGACATGGACATTGCTTTTTATACTTTTTTATTGCACAACAGGACAAGAAACAATTATGGGTCTTTAGAAGCCCCTACACAGACAGAATACTAATACAAAGCTAGCCAAGAACGCAGGCTGATGATAAAGCTGAGTAAATGCAGACCACATCCCAGCAGCCAGAGCCTGAGTTTCAGCAGGTAACAACCTGATGAACAATCAGGCTTGCAGCATTTTAGCCTCCAGTTCTACTACATGTACATGTTTCTACAGCAGAATCACTGTGGCAATCGAATTCAAATCTCTGTGGGCTGGTTGTCATCTTTGCTTTTTGTAGTCGGCTTTGTTTTCATACATAACACTAAAAGAAAGCTCTTGTGTGTGTGCTCATTAGGGATTTCAGTTCATGTGGGGAACTGTAGCCAGTGTTTTATATTGTTAACTGGTAAGTATGTGGCAATGCACGGTTATTTAATGGAGAGATAATGTAACAAATTAGATTCTTTGGCATGTAACTAAGTAACTTACTGTATAACTTTTAAGAAGTGTAATGTGTAACTCTACTTTTTTGAGTAACAACCCCAATTATTATATTCTAAAACATAAAACTACATGCAATATAAAATTAGTATTGGAACAATACATAGAAAAAGATTTGTGTTTGGCTTACTGGATTTTGTCTACATTCGTGGACTGTGCAGGCATTGTCTTCTAGCTGCACAATCAGCATTCTTATCTATGATTATAACATCACAGCCTCAACTGATTAAATGTGGGAGTCATGGGCACGGTGGTTTACTTGTTTTCTTGCACAACTTCACATAAGTGTTGCTGTTGTCTTTTTTTCCCCCAAAACACACACCAAATTATAACCTTGGTCTTATTTTGGAAGGCTTTTGCAATTGCTTAACACTGTGCATAGCAAAATAATTGCTGAGAGCATGGCATTTCTACTAATTTCTACAAAACAAACCACAAGTCAGACATTCAGGCAGATTTTCAACCAACCAAAAGTTTAGGCAGATTATGTAACCCAACATATTTTGAGGTAAAGCTGAAAGTCAGAACACCTGAAACGATGGCGTAATCCCTCAAGTCAGCCAGTTTTTGAGTGATCGTTTCACTGTTCAACGCTGGGAACAAGTGATGTTGGCAAACATGTGGGTTTGAAACCTGTCTGACAGTCTAACTTGTATTTCTTGCCCTGTTTGACTTTGTTCTAGATCTTAGCTTTTAGCGTGAGTACAATTTTGTTATTACTGATGTCCAGATCTGTTATTATATGCCCAGTGGTAACAAAATTAAATTATGGTTTGACGAGCCAAAACCAAAAACGTCTAACTTCTCTCCTGCCTTGGCCTCTATCACACAAACAATCTACTTTTAGTTCGGCCTCACAGTATACAAACACACACATCAAGCGTGTATAGGTTACATGTCTGCTCTCATTTTGGGAGCTGTTTTTGTACGGGTGACATAGATGTCAGCTATGTTGGATGAAGATCAACAGGTGAGTTTTGGCTGAAGGATGTGGTACACACACACACTTTAGCATACACATGCACACAGAGTGAGATGATCCCTTGATGTGATCTAATTCAGGCCCTGGCTGAACTTTCAGTGGCGTTGGGGTTAAGCGAGGCAGTCGCACATAAAAACTTCTGTCTGCAGTTTTCAACTCCCAGCACACTATTTATTAGTCTCTTGCTCTTTCCTTCTCCCCTTCTCCGTTTTTCACCTCAGCCGCTCTCTGAACCTGCTAACAGACAACCTTGTCTCTCCTCCGTGACTCTCACCAGCCATTGCTCATTTTCTGGATGTAGTCAGGTTTGCTCTGGTTCAAGAGGAAAACTGGGCTTTTCTTTGTATCATGCATGTGTGCAAGTGGACAATTTCAATCAAAGATTGTAATAAAATATGATCAAAGACATTAACATATTACATACTTTTTATTTTTGATCACAAACTGCCTTTTCACTGTTTTAGGTGGTGCTAAGAAAATCCTGAGAAACTAATAAACAAATAGTTTTTCTTTTAGACTCTTCTAGTATTGTTTGTATTATATGAACATTAAACACTGGGAGGAAGGAAAATTTCCACATTGGAATATCGGTTATTGAACAAATTTTTTAAAAATGTAGGATAAGCACCACAATAAGGAATCTACAAGGTTTTAAAACTTCAACAAGTGGCCACAACTCACAATTCAGATTCTGCTAAATGCAGCAGGTACATGTTTTACTGGGGTGCAGTAGAGAACACTGGCAAGACAGCTGAAGTATTTAATCCTGCTTCTAGAAAAACGTAACTTCAATTTTAATTTCATAAGTTCAGTATAGATAATATGTTACAGTCATGTGAAAAAAAAGGTCTTACAAAGTATGCAGTTACTAATTCCATAGGATTAAGTGGGCAACTCAAATGTTAAATAAAAAATGATCAAATCAAATATATTTTATAAATATATAATATTTATCATATCATATAAATATATGATATAATAAATGCGTTAATCAAAATTACCTGATTAATTGATGAGCAGTAAGTGTGAACACTTTGATTTAAGCAGACGTTTTGGCAGGTTGCTGGTCTAGAGTATCCAAGTATGTCTTAGTGCAATGCCAAGGAAAGACATCAATCATTTTAGCAAAACAATTGTTGCTGTGAATGTGTAATAATGCCATTTCCAAACAATTTAAAGTCTATTATTCTACAGTGAGAAATGATTCACAAGCAGAAAATGTTAAATACACCTGTCAGTCTTCCCAGGAATAAATGTCCCACCAAAGTCAGTGCGTGGAACGCTCAGATAAAGTGCAAATAAACCAAGCTGTACATCTCAGACCCTACAGGACTCAGTAGGAATGTTAAATGCTAGAGTTCATAACAGTACAATTAGAAAAAAGACTGACCAAGATGAGCAGTTTGGAAGGGTTTCCAAGAGAAAACTCTTCTCTCATGGCAGCACAGCTTAGGCCTACAAAGTTGCATCTGAACAAACCACAAGATTTCCGCCTTCCACTCCCTTTGAGATGAATTTTTAAAGATTTTACAGTAAAAATCTAAATAACATTTGACAAAAGTATCTCTCTAGATCACAGGTGTCGAACTCCAGGCCTCGAGGGCCGGTGTCCTGCAGGTTTTAGATGTGTCCTTGATCCAACACAGCTGATTTAAATCGCTAAATGACCTCCTCAACATGTTTTAAAGTTCTCCCGAGGCTGGTAATGAACTAATCATTTGATTCAGGTGTGTTGATATCTAAAATCTGCAGGACACCGGCCCTCGAGGCCTGGAGTTCGACACCCCTGCAGATACTCCACATACTGCTCCATTAACACATTTTCCAGTGACATTTTCTCGGTACAAACTTGTTCTAATGACAACAGTTTACTGATATTTTTTAGGCCACTGGTACGCACTTCTGAATTTATTATTATTCAAGAGAAATGAAGTCAAAACAACAGGAGCAGACAGAGGCAGAAAGAGGGCAAGCAGGAGGAAAAGGGCGGCTTGAATGGACATGCTCATCTGCTTTGGGTCAATGGATTTCAATCCCGGCTCACTTCCCTTATGTCTATCCTTCCTCTATAAGACGAAGGATAGGAAAAGGCCAGTGGTGGTGTTGGATGACATGTCGTGGACAGGGGAACAGGCTTCTATAGGCTACATCTCATCCAGAATGGCGTTTCCTCTCTAAGCAGCATTCCTCATCTTATCAGCTCCAATAATCTGCTCTTCTCATCGTGCCCAAACAGGGAGAGCCAAACCTGAAAGAGTGCACAGGAGAGAGAAAGAGAGAGAGCAAAAAGGAGCTCCCTTTGCTTGCTCTCTCGTCCTCTAACTCTCTCTTTCTGTGTCTGTTAGCTGGTGATAGAGTGATAAGGTGGGGAAGAAAACAGTGAGCTGTCTGCCACTTAGAGGAAGTGGTCGCTCAGCCCTGAAGACTGAGCATACCCCAAAACTGGACTCAGAAAGAGGGGAGGAAGTGCAAGCTTCCTCAAAGTAACTAAAAACATTTACAGTCTGAAATCTTCACTGTAATCGAAAAACAAGAGAAAGTGATGTTTATCCTTTAAAATTTACTCAAAAACATAAACAACACAGGCTATAAACTGCTACACAGTCATATGCAAAGTGTTATGGCCAATGTGTGAGCCACTGGGACACAAACTTCAATACAAGAGCAGCAAATCTGGATCACAGTAATGAGAAGTATTTCAAAGTAACCACCTCTTGTTATCAGTTTTAATTTAATTGTCATATAAAAGTGTAGCTGTACACACTTTGAGTGATTTCTAATTGAATTTGTGGTCTCTACCTGCAGTACCTCCAGCAGGTGGTCTCAGCTCACACTTTGAGAATCACTGGTGTAATGCAATCCAGAAACGGAGACTTACTCTCAAGGTAAAAATTGCACCTTTTACTACAAGTTGTTTTTAGCAATAAGGAAAAACCTTTACTTTGAAAACACTGGCTGCTTCTCTGTTGCATCACAGCTTTTTAATGTTCCGCTCAGTTGGTGTCTTCCTTTAAACTATGGATAACCTCTCCAATCTGCTAGCAACCAAACAATCACGGTGAGGTTTTTGGTCCAGCACCCTCTTTGCAACTGATTTCACCTAGTGAGAACCAGCAGCATCCCACAATCTCTCGCCAATGGGCTGGGGAAAACACACCAGTGACCAGACCGGGGGCTTGCTAACCGGTCACTAGGCCTGTGTGACCGAGGCCTAAGCAAGTATGAAATGTGAAGCAGACAGAACTACTTGTTTGAAGCTACAACAGTAAAGCCTAAACTGCAACAATACATTTTGCTGTGTTGATACTGTGCAGCTACTTTAACTTCAGTCAGTTCTCTGAGGGTTCAAGCTGTGAGGAAGGATTGAGAATAAAATATCAGATGAGCCAGTCTGAGAGTGACTGAATGAAAAAGAGAAAGACATGAGCGGGAGTGAAAGAACGAGAGAAGGAGGAAATAACGAGAAAAGGTAACAGTAAAACAATAGAACAGCCTTAAGGTTAAGGGAATGTAGTGGTGCTGGAGTTCAGGAGATTCAAAAGAAGTGTGTGTATGAGAAAGAGAGACTTGTGAGTGTGTGAATACTGGGTCGCCTGAAGAGAGCGGCCCCAGAATTAATTACCCAATCAAGATAACCAGCCAGGGAAAGACATTAGGGAGGTCACACTACAATTAACCTCTTAGTCTAAACCTCTCTCTCTCACTCACACACACACATGCACACACACAATAAAGAAGTCATAGGTTCATTGAAAACACAGTGAATAAAAGTTTAATATCACTTTTCAGGGGTGACTTTCGCTGACTGCAGGGCCCAATATGCTCTTATTTTGAAGCATTTCCTGCACTCTGTTATTTTTGGGAGATATAGCGACTCTACCTGTCCTGTTCAAGAATCCCTGGCAAAGCCATGTTGTTTACAGTGGGATATTGAGTGAGTCGGGGGCTTGAGTGGAGTGGAGTCGGATGTGGTTCACACATTCCACCAGAGACTCAGATTACACTGCAGGAAACACCGGCCCTGCAAGACACACACTGCCTGACTCTGTGATTTATAAACATACTCCTCTATGGGACATACACACTCTCAGAGACACACATTAAAAATCTCAGCGGCTTCGCTCTGAGCCAAGGCTGCATCTACATCTCTCATTCACTTTCTTCCTTTCCTTCCTTCCTGCTTCTCCTGTAATTCTCAGACTCGTAGCTGGGCTGTCGCGGCTAATAGTAAAGACAACTCATGGGTGTTAGCGCCGGTTTGACATCATTGCATATTCATGAGCTGGTGGGCGAACATTCAGTCTGGCATTCATTAGTAAACACAACTTCAATCACCATAAAGTGGCCCTTTGTGAAAGGTTTATGAAAGACACACACATGAAATAGGTCTCTGGGAAGACTGTCCTCCTCAGAAAACCAAAAGAAAGGACAAACAGAGACACCGAAGACGGGCCGCCAGTCAATCACAGACTGAAATGTAATATGTTCAGTATTGATATTATATTATGAATAGTGCCCAAAATTGGCGCAATGACATAAGTGTCAAAGATTCAAATATTCCAGGTGAAGCAGATGCTTTATTCAAAATGTCACTTTTAGGAACAACCAACAAACTATAACACCATTTTGTCAGATGCTGCTTATGGACATGAGCCTCTCGCACAAGGTGTCCTTTGGTGTCAGACTTTGATGACTTTGAAGTACCGCCATGAAAAATTACTCACACCAGCAGCTTTGGCAAAGAATCACTGACTGACTCCCAAAGGAAGGTAATGGTTTGGATCTACAATTCAGTCAGAAGACTGAGTTTTATTTTTTCATGCTCTCATTATGTCCACATCACCAGCCTAATGCTCAAAACTGAATTTATAAAACCACTTAGGAAAATGTAACACAGGTCCGATCTGATCTTTCCCTCCTCTCCTGAAAAAGCTCAGTGCATCTTACAATCCGGTATCCACGTTGCCTGAAGCTGCTCAGCGGAGAACCCTGGGTAATCAAGCCCAGCTGTGACAAGGGGGCAAAGACAAGGGCTGACAAAACTCACTCTTCTCTCTGTAACTCTTTCAACAATACCCTCTTCCCCGCTCACCCCAGCCTTTTCTCCTCATCTGCCATGTTTCTCTTGTCAGGCCTTTGGATGAGTAATGCTGGCTAATAGCTCAGGAATCCTAGCCCGCGATCCTCCTTGGTGCTTCCTTGCTATCTCTGGGACACACTGCAGCCAACAAATTGCTGTAAGGTGCTGAGGATACACTTCTTTATCAAGCCACACGCATTATGACAGACCAAATACGGATGATAAGGAACGTTAGACTAGCAGAATGCGTAGGTGTCTATAGCCTGAGGCAGAACTGGGGAGACGAGAATAAGTCTTCCAATCTTAATAACAACCTAGTTCTCTGTGTGCAACAACTTTATCAATGCTTCTTTATACTTGTACACCTTCACATCCAATGAGACTCCATACTGTTGCCATGTCTCTCTCTTTCTCTCTGGGAGCAGTACCGGGTCAGTCTGTGGGTTGGACTGCTGAGGGGCCCAGGGTGGTTCCGCTCTGACGGTAGGAGGAAACTCCTTCAGGAAATACCAAACTGCCAGACATACACACTCACACACACAATCCACAATCTCCCTTTCTTTTTCAAGTACTAGCAAACTAAAGCTCTGCACAAACTGCCCCAGTCCATTACTGCCTTTTTTCACTTTCAGCTCCTTCACACTGAGACAAGCAGACAATCTGAAAATACAGTTCTGTTTAGTGCAGTCAAATATCCACAGGAACGTCGGGTTGCATGTTAACCTGCAGTGTTACACAACCCAGAAGCTGGGAGACAGCCAGGGGTTTTATGGCATCAATTACAGGTAACTTTAACGAGTCGGCTCAATTAAACAATAAATCACAGCAGAGCCAAGTTTCTGCCCCTGAGAGCCCTACCTCTCCGCACACACCATTAAAAGTTGACTGAGGTGTTTCCTTCCAAAAGAATGAGGAATTAGATTCACTAACATGCAAGAAAACAGACACCTTTACCTCACAAAAATGAGTATGAGCAAAAAAGAGAGACAGGAGTCATCTTATTTAAAGACTTGATTCATCCCATATATATATATATATATATATATATATATATATATATATATATATATATATATATATTTTAGGGGTGCAACGATACACAAAATTCACGGTTCGGTTCGATACTTTGGTGTCACGGTTCGATATTTTTTCGATACAAAAAAAATGTTCATGCCTTTTTAATTTGTCATTTATTAAAATTATAAATATATATTTTAACTCAAAAGTACAGTTTTTAAATTTAACCCTAACCCTTGTGCGTGTTTTTTATTTTGACAGCGAATGCGCACCTGCGGACCACTTATGTGCAGCCCTGGTTATTTAGCTCGTCATATTGCAGCCACAGAAATTCTTTTGTCCATGAAACCATAAAGCTGCACTTTCTTTTTGCCTTATAGTCTGATTTGTCATAACTTCTCCGTTTTGTGGTAAGCTTTTCTTTGGCTGTCACTTCTTCACCCTGACCTGTCTTATTTGGCTCAGCAGAACTGAAATGCTTTTACACGCACTCACATAAGCTCAGCGATTCTCTGCGCGATCAACCTCTCACATGTTTAAGCTTGCTGCAGGAGATTTCACTTGTCATGTTTGCGTAGTAAGCTAACGATTAATAAGACGATGTCAGAGGAATTGGTGCACAAATTATCATCACTCACCAATCAGTGCTGTCGCTCTCTATACACAGTTCGCACGATTGCAAAGTGAAAGCAAAAAAACAAGCGCAAATTCAAACGCGATTTCAATATGTCACATATTGACAGTGGCTCACCGATGCCAATGACATAATTACCCAGCTACATTTCTGAAAGAATGCAAAAGCATTGACATATATTTTTCCTACAATAGCCCGACGGGCAGGGCAGAGATAGATTTTGGTAGCCCGACTGAAAAAATCGCTAGCTCCAGGACGTCGGGCTAGCGATATTGCAAGCCCTGTATCTGATTGAGGAATCACTCATCTTTGGAAAAGAGAGTTTATTACAGAGAAATGGCTCTTTCCAAAATAAAAGCTATACTATCCGCTTCTTCTGGGCTATATTCTCAGCAGCATAAGGAGAATCATGTGCTAACAGCTGTCTAAATGACTCGGCTAAAGTTAGTAGCATGCTTGTTGTATTTGTCTTTGCACTAGGATGATGTCGGCGTAAATGTGCAGTCATATTCGTTGTGTTCCCACTAGTGCTTTCAGGTTAATCTCGTTGAAATGACCTTAACGCCACAACACGGCAAATCTCCGTTAACGAGCTACCGGTGCATGGGGCTAGACGGCCAACATGTTAACGAGCTAACTGCGCTAACACACTAGTTCACACCAATGTAATTGAGCATTGCATGGCACATCCAACATACTGTTTTACTTTAGTCCATGACTCGCTTACCTTCAGGGTCATACGTCACATGAAAACCAAAATAATTCCAAACGCCAGATCTGAATGAGGGTCAATTTGCCTGTTGCAAGTAGAGCTTAACTTCTGTCTCGCTAGCTTGCCCTGCGCTCTTCCTTCTGACTATGCTGTCTGTGTTGAGCGCTCAGTGGATCTGCGCTCGACAGTGCAGCCTAGGCGGAGTAGTCGAACACAGATTCACTGAGCGCTCAACACAGACAGCATCGTCAGAAGGAAAATTGATAAAATAAATTACAAATGTTGTATTGTTCGATACATATGCGTACCGAACCGAAAGCACTGTATCGAACGGTTCAATATCGATACGAATATCGTTGCACCCCTAATATATATATATATATATATATCTTACAACATAAATAAATAAAGCCTTCCTAGCTTCAGTTTGATTTTCTCACAGCTACCATCAATGACAGAAAACAGAATTTTACAGAGAGCTTTCCCAGCTCTACAAAAAAAAAAATCAGTCCAGAACATTTTTGCAGAGCTGGGGAAGACGGAAACAAAAGAGATTTGCCTGTGAAAATTAATCACTCCAGTCTGCCCTGACACCATTCAAATCATTATAGGTTAGTGGTGACGCAACTGTCTCGGACTGTTTTGCATGCTTTTGACTGCTGACATCACTGATGCTTTGCTTCACTCCAGAACACTTGTTCTCTATAGACAGACTCTCCCTCATTTTCATATTTTCTTGAAATCTTATTGTGCTAAAACAATAAAGGTCCCGATAGAAAGCGAGCTATTTATAGAGACAATATGCTACTGAAACCTTGGAAGATAAAGAACAGTGGTCTCTCACTGATGTGATTGCGCAGACTCAGATTTGATGATAAAACCTGTGTGACAGCAATAGAATCAGTCAGTCACAGAAGCATGTTTCATAAGGTTGGTGAGCAATCCCCAACAAGTTCAATAATACTACTTTAAATCATGTCTTCCGTGGTATTTAAAGGGAACTCTGATTTTACCAACGAATGTTAGCGTCCGTGCCTTCCGGAGTGGCACTTAGCCTCTGAGAACAATAGTGGGAAATGTAGGTTATAATGTATTTGGAGCTTGACCCACAGAGTGTGAAATGTCAGAGTATCTGGAAGTCTCTGAAATTCGGCCTCTTTGGAACGATAATTACACAGAAGTGAAACACAAACTCATGTCTGTGCCTGAATACAACGTCAATAAAAGCAGTCCTAAACAGTACACCTCTTCCAAGGCTGTCTTCTAATTGTATATTTCTACTGTATTTTCCACTAAAAGTGACAGAGCATCATACATTCACTGAACTAACGCTAAGGTTATTTCAGGCATCCGATCAATCTTCGTAAATAAAAAAAACCCCCCAACATCTGTTAGTCAAGAGCCCATCTCAGCTAAGGTGACAGCCTGGATAGAGTGCCAGTTTAGCAGCAAACTCATGTAAAATATTTCAAAGCTAGTTAGGCTTGAGGGAAGCTGCTGATTCACCAGGAGGAAACTGTCATTTAATACTAAAAATCACTTCAAACAAGCTATTTGATGCAACTGAATTCTAAAAATTGGGATTCCAAATAAATCTAATGGTGGACGTCCTTATTTTCTTTTAGCTAGTTTAAACACTAGTCTTTGCCTTAGCTTAGTCTTTCAGTTAACTCAGCTGACATTGTCAAGTTTAAAGAGTCATTTTTTGTGTCCGAAAGTGCAAAGTTTACATGAATGTCTTAGTTATCTTTGTCTGAAGTGTGTGTGCGCCTACTTTTGTGTGTTTTCAAGCTGGAACACTGTGGCTGACCACAGGAAGTTCTAATCAGCAGTACGGCATGGCTACTACCTTCCCTTTTCCCTGGTGACCTCCTCCTCTCCACCTCCCTCCCTCCACAATAGAGATACCAGGATCACATTACTGACTCTGAGGGTTAAGGGTCAATCCCATTTTTCAGCTCTCTCTGTCCCCCTTTTCCCCTTACAGATTCTTTCCCAGAGGTTACAGGCTTCTGTCACCTAAATTCACATCAGTTCACGCGTGGCAAAGGAGTGGTATCCATCGGAAGCCCTCTATCACATCTCCCACACCTCCCCCTTGTCCTCGCCCACATAGCTATTTTAGTGTCCCCTTGACAGACAGTCCTCTCATCTCAGGGAGCACTCACACAAAGGATTGGACATGG